>NW_016921179.1:0-16069 GCF_001483705.2 Eufriesea mexicana
CATCGTGTTTTACCTGGGTACAGGGTCGGCAATGTAGCTTCTCCTGGTAAGTAATATAAGACCGCCGAAACGATATTTCAAGGATTAACCCTTCGCACTCGACGATTTTTTCGTTACTGGAAAATAGTAATTCCAAGACTTTCTTGTGAGTTTGCTGTTTAACAATTATATATTTATTACAAATTATAATATACACACGTCACAAAAGCTTGCAACGATTAGGTATGTGTGGTGAAATATCTCTTAATACTATTATTATCTCGTCACTGTTCACTTTCACGCTTTTCATAGCAAACTGACTCTCCTCGCAACATATTGACTCTGACGTATAACAATTGTACAATACCACGCATTCTGGATCTTCCACTCGCACTTCCAAAAACATACATATCTACATTCGTGCCATCACTCGACCTCACACACTCGCATTCACGCTAATAAAACCAAATCCACAATTTTGCGTTGTGTAATTGCTTATTATAATTGTTTAGAAAGTTACAGACTTGGTATTCTATTCTTGCTTTTATTATTGTAGAAGCTATCTGAGATCATCTTGTTACTTCTACTGCAATTAGATCAGTTACTTTATTGCGATATTGCGTGCATTTGATATTTAAATTATTTCGACAAAATTATGTTTTATTATTATTTCATTGTAATATTTCATATTATGTTTGATAAAATATTTTATTATTGTCATAGGCACTGATTAATCGTATTTTGTTAAGGCTGTTAGGATTCTCTGTTGAAACATTGAGTTTATATTAGTATATTGCTTGCAGTTGTAATTTAAATTATAGTATTTATAAATTATTGTAACGATATCCATTGACTTTTGTAGTCGGTTCACTGATTATGAACGATAGTGTACAGCTTAGGGTGCTGCTTAATTGTGTAGGTATTTGATTAAACAATTTCTTGACAAATGCATATGTCATGCTGTTCTTATTGTCTAATTATCGATTGTCTAATTCTTGTCTGACTAACTAGCTCCTCAGTGCTCAACATGTACGGTTATTAGCTCAAATGGAGGTACCCAAGTTTCCTATATCTGCTTATCCTATATCTGCTTAACGACATTGGAATACATCGCATGGGGTTTCAGTTATGAGTAGGATTATACGAATACTTAAGTTAGTTATGACTAAATACACCTAACGTTGTATTCAAATTATCTCACTTTTGCAAGAAAATTTGTGATATATTTTTCAACTCTGCTGCTACTTCAACAAATTTAATGATCCAAATTAACACCAAAATTAAACCCTATTAAATATTTAATTAATTAATTGATATAAAGCAGGCCCTGCCTTAAACTGGGATACTATTGGAAAGAAAGTCCTCGAAGTCGGAATCCCTCTAGTGGCGAAAGCGAGAAAGATAGTCGCTACAAACCAATTACTAATTACTATTTGTAACTAACTATTTATAATTAACTAATTCCTCAACCTAAAGTATATATTTATACCGAAATAATTCCAAAGCATCGAAATGATCCGAAAGTGTTAGCCAGGTTCGTCAAATCCAACATGGCGACCAGTCCGTTAAACAGTGCTTGTTAAGTCTTGGAATGTCGTGCCGGTATTTGTTCGGCCCTTGATTAGAATAGACCCAGAAGACCGTTAGGGTCTTCTGGCAGCCAGATTCTAATTGCTGTTTTAGTTCAAGTTCCGTGTCCTTTCTATCTTCATTTTCAATGCATTTTCAAACAATTCTTTATTTCCCTCGGGTCACCGGACACGAGGCTTTCTTTAGCCATTAATGTTAGAAAGCAGGCAACAGCACTTAGGATTTGGCTGACAATAGGCCTGCAAAGAAAGGGACCAGGCCATGTGCGATGTCGCGACTTTCGGAGCCATAAAGTAACGGGTCCTTCAGGAAGGATCACGAATGTGCGGGTGGCCCACCAGCAACCCCCTTTGAGGGAGAGGCTTCCTCCACCGGCAGACCTGGTCGCGGAAGACGGTCCTCCCTTCTTTGGGGGCATCTGATTCGCGGACCGAGGGCCCACCCTCGGTCCTGTCAACCACCAATGGGAAAACCGATTTCCCTTTGGAAACCATGGGCTCCGAAAGATCGTGCATCGCACAAGTTAGTTAGGTCAGTACCAGTCAGTCAGCAAATAACATTCGAAGAGTTCAGAAGAGTTAACCGGAACTATTACGAAATATACAGTCCACTAAAAACACAACGTTCCTCGAGAAATTTAGTTCGTCATTAACCGTCGCCAATTGAAGACGACCTATTGACGATATACAGTGCTTATTAACCAAACACGTATGTCTCTAAATACACTCAGTCCACCTCAAATGGTCATCATCACGGTCATGGAAGCAATGCTCTATCTATCAGCTCGATTGCAACTCTTCATTCAATCAGACTAAGCGTTCCCATATCAAACGACCGCCATAGAGCTCCAATGAAACCGCATGATCGTGCAGAAAAACACTCGGTGATCCTTCTTGTCGAACGTGCGTTTGAGTGGTGCAGCTTTGTGCACACCTCTGAGTCACCTGGGCACCCCGTGAAGGGAGCAGACGAAGGAATGCAGCGCGAATGGAGACAGCCACGTAGCTGCAAACAAAGTGGAACACGTATACACGCGTGTTTGGAAAACAGGTCGTCGTTCTGCTTTGCCTGCGTCTTTCAGCCTATCGAGTATCCGTCTTTCACGCTGCCAATACCCATGGCAGTTTAAACTTGCAATTGCTGTCAGGAAAATATCGGCGACTCGATGGAAAGCCCCGGCTACCGATAAAGTGCCTTCCCGGAAGACTCGTATAACTGCATATTTCCTCCTGCGTTCGCCTCGTTTTGTCTCGCGTTGAGAAAGGGCCGAGCCTGCTGCCAGCTCTGCGGTGTACGATCTCGAAATAAGGTCTGCCCTCGTCCCGCCCGCCCTCGTTTGTCGTCCCCATGGGAGGCACTTTCAGTATAGCTGCTTGTCTTTTGTATTTTTGCCCCGGCTTCGTATTTTCCTTTTACACGCTCCGCTTCGAGATCGCTTTTGAATATCGCCCCGATAGCCTGCTATTCTGTTACGAACGTACTTTGCTTCTTTATTGAAATATTCCAATGTGTCCGTGCATACCTATCGCTCCATATGTTACAAAGGAACGCGCTCTTTATGGCAGAACGTGTCGCGAGATCGCGGGCTGGTAGTGGTTTGATTCCAAGAAATTTCCTCGGTTTCGCGACAATTTCGTGCAATTGTTCGTGTGCGGGTTACTAACACCATTGCAATATGGTTTATTGTGTTTAAATTGTCTAAATTTGGAATTCAGTGTCGGTTTTCAGTCTTGCTCTGAAAGTTTGCTATCAAGGATTGGCGGAGCAAATGTGTTGTACAGATGAGATTGTGAGCGTGGTTCTTGAAAATTTGACAGTGGCTGGTCGTCATTGATTGTTATTGATCTTGGTACTTGAAGTTTGGGAAATGTTAGGTAGGTCAGTTGTTCCGAAGTAGAGGTTGCTTTGGCTGCAACAGGCGAAGGACAGGAATTATCTTTTCTTCTTTAGGATTTTAAGGGGGCTCCCCCCAGGGGGACATTGTTGAATATCGGCTGGTTGGCGGTATCCTCATGTAGCAGCGGTGCTAGAAGGGACAGAAGCAAAAGGAAGGGATGCGTTTCGTCCTGGGCCTGCTAGTGGACTCATCAATAAGGCTACCTAGCAGGACCTGCCTTAAGACGGGGGGATACTATTGGAAGGTCTGGAAGTTATATATATATAGGAAGGGGAGGTTTCCCGAGAATTTGCGAAAAATTCCTCGAACCTCCTTGGGATCCATTTGAATCTAGTGGCGAGAGTGAAAATAATGGTCACTACAGGATATTTCGTTAACCCTTTGCCCTATGATTTAAGATTCAATAGCATGGTGCCAAAATGTAAACAGAACTGCCGATCCATGTGTCTTCAGTTATACCAATCGCACCTAACTTAGGTGGGGCACATCGACAAACCATGTGGTGTTTACCTTTGACCCGGTCGATGTACCACGTGCGAGGCCCGTGATAGTCAGTTTTGACCCGACCGATTTATCACGTGCCAGGCCCGTAACAGTCAGTTTTGACCCGACCGTTGTACCACGGGCCAGGCTCGTGATAATCACTTTTGACCCGACCGATTTACCACGGGCCTCACACGTGGTTGTATGTCAAAAGGTTAATATTAGATAAAATTTCAACGTGATTTATGGATCATAACAAATTTATTTTTATACAATCTATAAACATTTGACACAATGCAGTTTTTTTTGTAGACTCACATTAACAGTTGTCTGGAAATTCAATCTTTCGATAATGGTGCCTGTCGTGGCACTTTTAAATGTTTAATGTTTGGATTTGCGACACTGTGTTCTTTCTTTTGAGCAAGATCAGTGGAGAGAACAACGTACAGGTGATAAATTTATGTGAAATAAATTTATCGTTGGGAATTATGTGTATTATATGTACGTATATCAAAGAGTTTTCAAGTAGCACTTGCACTCCTCTCAAACACTTGCTCAATATTAATTTAGTGGGCAACAGTCGCGGTTAGAATCGTACCAGTGAGGTTAACTGAGAATTTACAACCTTGAGATGGAGGCAATCTGTGCCATTCCACCCGCAACGCTATATTTTGTGTTTATAGTTCCTTTTTATAGTCGTACTCACTCAGCTGAATATTGAATGACGTTTATATTTTAGTGGTAAAATCGTGTATAAAATGTGTTTTATTTTATTATTCTTTATTCAGAGAATGCGCATAACTTGTTTATTAAACGCCAACTTTGCATTTCTGCGTGGCAAGTATTTTCAGTTAACCACTGCTTGCGTATAATAAGATAATAAATTGTTCCTCTGTTGACATTTTAGTACTAAACGTACCGGTAAATTACACATACCTATTCTTACCACAAGGGGTCAAATGACCCCTTATAAAATAAACGCTAATTTTTAGACAAAAATTTGTAACCCTTTGCACTCGAGGTGCCCTTCAGTCGCCATTTGATAAAATTTCGCAGCTGGATATTATTTAATGTATCAAATTTAAAATAATGTAACAATGTACTAGCTATCGAAATTAAATAATTCTATTTATCAATTATTATACGATTTCTTATTTTCTGCTCAAAAAATATCGTTAGCTTTATAGCAGAAAATTTGTCAACTCGTACCCCTCTTTAGCCAAAAAATCGTCGAGTGCAAAGGGTTAATTTATAGATAGAAAAATTAACCATATAGGAAAATAGAACCATATAGAAAATAATCAAACATATATTTTTATTTGTACAAATAAAATATTTATTTAATTACTTTTCTAACACATGACTGGTTTCTCCATCATGCATTTCCTGCAGACAAATTTTTAGCAAATTATGCAAGTTTGGGTGGTTTTATTACCCGTGCACAATCTTATTTGGAATGTTTTTCGTGATTGGGAATTATTGCTTGGGTTGCTTGATGTTCTTTCTTCTAGTTTTTCTTTTTCTTCTTCAAGAAAGTAGTGATACTCTGTGACGAGTTCATCTGCTAATTGTAACAGGAAACGCTGTCTTGGTATCTTTATTCCAGTTGTTGCTTGATAGAGTATCGATACATTTATTCCAGCGAATTCCAGGATATTGAGAAATACATGTACGGGTCATTTATTGCATTGTGATTTGACGCTATATTTTTGTGCCATTTGGTCAAATTTTGTTTTATTAATTAATAATTAATTATTTCAAGTGTTCGCTTTCTATTGTTCTATTTTTTTTCAGAAGGAAAAGTTATATTACGAAATAAAATTGTTTCGTAATATTTGTTACTTAATTAAGAAATTAATCACTCATCGTTATGGATTAACGATGTGGATTACCTTGTGGATTAACGTGTATTTAGGTACAGAATATTTATAGTAAACAGACGATACTTCCTGATTCAATTTAATGTTATAGTTAAATTAAATTTATGTTGATATAGAAAGTTAACATTTTTCGTGTCATATTATTTATTTGATGAAAAATTTAAGTATTACAGAAAATTATGAATCTAATCTTTTAAAATTTGGGTACCTTCCAATTTGAATTTTTCATTATTATAAAAAATGATATATTAATGATAAAATAAAAAAAGTACAATAGAATATATATCTATTACAAATAATTAATATTATTATATCATTGAATGAAAGAATATTCATAAATTATTTTAAAATAATTATTGTTTATAGTTACTTTTTTTTATTTATAAAATATCAATTTTAATATGTAACAGTCTTCCTTCAAACAGTTCGATGCAATTCTTATCTGAACGAATATAACCAAAGATTTGAGGATTAAAAAATTATTGCAAAATCCCTAAAATAGTATTCAAAGAGCAACAAATCTTCAACCTCTCCACACAAATGTCCTGCATAATTGAGAAAAAGGAAAATATATATGTACACATATTAAACAACCGTGCAACGCTAAAATTTCTGAGAAATACTGTCACTCAAGTTCCCCAGCGTTCCCCAGCGTTCCCCAGCGTTTGCCAGAAATTTAATAACTTCACTCGCAACTTCACCTAATCCTCCCCCTTCGATACACTTCGACCTTGGCGCGCGTCTCGGCCCACAACGTCGGTCTTAAAATATCAATTAGTATTCAATGGAACGACGCAAAGTTTCGAAATATTCGTAGCATTTGTCAGCGGCATAAAGGGAAGATACCGGTTCATCCGAAGTTTCCTAATTCTCGCGGCGCGCGGCAGCGTGAAAGCGCCCCCTATCCTGATCAATGAAACTCGCGTTCAAGCTTCCGTCCAATTAAATGGCCTTTCCGTAACGACCAAGTGCCCGAGACTTAGTTGCCGGCCAGTGTACACGAAAAATTGATACGTTTCGGACCCCCGTGTTTACGATCGTCTTTACGGCTCTTTGCACGCTGCTTCGGCCACTTACAGCCTTACGGGAATAAAGAGGAGGAGCACTGATATATGTCGCGGGGGGTTAAACTGGCAGCGGAACTACGAACTGCTCTCCCTCATTCCCCGAACTTTCTTACGTAAGTACACCGTGCTGGAACTATGTCCAAGTTCGCGAGCACAGCGCGACCAAAAGTCAAGTAGCTTCATGGAAAATAATTCCGGCCGCTCTCACGTGAATTACGACGACTTTTCTGATAGTCCCACTGCTATTATGAGCACGTTCCGCTGGGCCAGAATGGGGGACTGGACTTGGCTCGTCAACTTGGAGGGGCAAACGAATGAGAGATTGCATTTGCACGACAATGAAATTAATAGTTATATATATTGCATGATACGTTATAATACGCATATACAGGTTTATATATATGTATATAATTGTATGATATATATTACGCCATATAATTGTAATATATATAAATCATATAATTGTTCGCAAAATGAAATTAAAAGTTATGTATGTATATATATTGCATGATATTTTATCATATACATATGCAGTTACATATATATATATAATTTTATTGAATATATTACGTCACATAATTGTAATATATATAAATCATATAAATGTTAGTACAATAAAATTAGCAGTTATATTTATATTGCATGATACGTTATCATACACATATGCAGTTACATATACAATTATGTATTGAATATACTACGTCACCTAATTGTAATATATAAAAATTATATAATTGTTCGTAAAATGAAATTATATATATATTGCATGATATTTTATCATACACATGTACAGTTACATATATATAATTTTATTGAATATATTACGTCACATAATTGTAATATATATAAATGATATAATTGTTAGTACAATGAAATTAACAGTTATATTTATATTGCATGATACGTTATCATACACATATGCAGTTACATATATATATATATAATTGTATGGAATATATTACGTCACATAATTGTAATGTATCTAAATAATTATAGTTGTTAGCAAAATGAAATTAATAGTTATATACATATATATTGCATGATACGTTATCATATGTATATACAATTTTATATATATGTATATAATTATATTGATTATATTACATTATATAGTTTTAATATATATAAATTATGTAATTGTTAGTGAATATATATAATGCAAAATAGCAAACGTGTATGCTTATACAATATTATATATAGATTTTTTATTTTTATAATTATATAATATTTACTGTATATTGTACATCATGTAATTTCAGTTTCTGCCTTTATTTGTACAACTGTATATGTCAGTCTCATCTTTTTCGTTTTGTTATTTGGATTTCTCAGATAAAAAAATTACCACAATGATATATATATTATAATATATTATACTTATAATATTTTTTAATATGCAAATATTTAATGTGTACATACAACATGTATTGTGTAATTATATTCATACAAAGTAAGAAAAATATATATATATACATATCATTGAAAAATATGGAATTAAAAAATGTATATATCTATATATATATACATATGTATTACATATCGGATTTACCGAAAGTTTATGGCTTACTGATATTCAATTATTTGCTTTTTCTGCATCGTTGCATCAGTGAGTGCAAGATATCGGGGCAGTTTTGTTGGCAGATCTATCAGTCTGATCGAGACTGATATCTTATGCTGACCGTAAATGCTGCCAATTTTATTGGCCTTCTAATTTTCCGTTTTAGGAAATTGATTCTATTTTACGATTCGTATACGTGGCGATGAAAAGTGTGCGTATATTGGTGTGTAACATTCGCGTGAAAGCGTATTAACTTTTTCCCATTATGGAATGCTTTCGAGCGTATTCCGAATGGGATCACGTTCAACTCGCTGTGAATTTCAACGAATCGTTGATAAGGGATAACGTGTTGGGCGTTTGGGTAGTTTTATTTATTAGAATTTGGATTTGTCTCGTCATGCGTTTATTCCATAGCGACATTCGTATGCGAAAATTAAGCATAGTTTAAAATTTTTTTAATCTCCCGTTTCGTCTCATATTTTATTTTTATATCGTAAAGATTGTACTCTATTTCGTGTGTTTCTTTCAACGAATTTAATTAAGTCACATTTCGTGCTAGAGTCCGACTCGAAATCTTTTACTCGAGTTCGCTTGTCCTTTTACTCCGCTCATCCCCACTCCTTCTACGCGACTCGCGGACGCCACGCCCACCGAGTAGTGGGAGGCGAGCCTAGACTGACCTGGACTTCACGGTTACTTCGGCGAGAGCTATAGGGGCTTTAGGTTTGCAAACTTCGGCCATTCATTGGCCATTTCGATGCTTCTTTTGCAACTTACATACTATACACGTGTCTTCAAGGGGTAATACTTTTCGATATTACCGATAGTATTTATCTTGTGCTAGTCTCATAGTAAAATTAATATCACACTATAATCAGTTAATTTATAGAGTTTAATTTAAGCTCAATGCATTTTTATTTAGTAAATTACTGTTATGAAAGTTATTCTTTTCAAATAGCAATTTTTGTCTATGATTGCATTTTGATATTTAACTGACGAAATATCATGATGCTTGTATAACCTAATAACATCAAATTATTTAAGAAAATAACAAAATTGTTCAAAATATTAATTGTCAAATTATTTAATCAAAAACAAAGTTACAGAAATTAACTTATAAATTATTCTTTTATATCAATTGTATTGATATAATACAAGTACTGATGCTCAGATTTTCAATTAATATAAATATCCTTAAGAACTATGTTTTTCCACTCGAAATCACAGAAAACCCATCATGATCACGGAAGCTTAAGAACCAAAATGTAATTTCATTTCTCAACTCAAGCTGTTATTGTTTTTCAATACCTAATGACCTATAAAGTCCCAATAAATTGACAATCCAGATACTTTCATTCCAAGCTACGTTTTCCTCGTAATTACTCCAAGAAGCAATCCATCCCATCGTCCCATTCCACTCATTGTCAGTCGTTTCGACAAGATTTGTTCATCGTGCATGAGCTATTCAGTCCCCGTTAGCGTTTCGCTATAAAGCAAATGATCGTCACCTGAACATAAACATGGTAGCCCATCTTCACCTGAAATGAGCACCTTTCTTTTCACAGGAGGCAGTCAAATGTGAAAGGGGTACACACCATAGCTAAGGACTCTCCCTCGTGGAACAGACTTGTCGGATGTCCTCCATCTCTCGTTTCTTCTCTCTCTCAATTAACGCGATACTCTACGGGTAAAAAAGCTACCTGGCAACAAAGAGGTGCCTGCAGCACGGTTGAAAAATACGGTAGAAGCGTGAATAAGAGGAAGACGAGGGAACTGGAGAAAGTTGCTCATGCATAATGGCTAGATGTTTGCGCGTCGTTCCACTGGATAGCTATTTCTCGCCTCTACGGTCTGTTTTTTAGTTGAGATTATTGTTACAGCCATTTCGCCTGCCAGTGCCATATCTCGGTTGCTCCTTTTGCAGCATCCTGCGCCGGAATCGCGGAATCTTTCGGCCGTTGCATGAGGATTAAAGGAGGATGGCTTGGCAATTTGCCGACAGCGAAACGAAGCAACCGGGGATAGGGCTGTGTAGGCACTGTGAACCCTGCTGCCAGTTGCATAAGTGTCCCAAAATTTCGAAATCGGTGCCTCTGTCGAGGAATAACGCGATTTCGCGACGAATCGCGAATATTTTTTTAAGCAGCTTTGCTCGAACGTGTTCACCACGTTGGAAATTTTATTTCACCGACTGAATGCATGTAGGGACTTTTGAATAGCGTTGCACAGGGAATTTTAGATCAGCTGACAGAGGATGTGCGAGGCTAACTTCTTCGTATTTAAATGGGATTAATTTTAAGTAGATCACTTGCTCCACTGTTTCGTTCGTTCGTCGAATGATTCTTATACAGGGGATTTCTTCTCGAGGGGTAATCCATATGCTGAGCCCCAGGTGGAGGTATGAAGAGGTGTGAATGGAGCTTGCTACTGAAGCGTGAGTAGGAAACAAAGGAAGTGAATGGCGGAGTGCAGTGAGCTGTCTGTTGGAAGACAGATATTGCATCCAGCGTCAAAGTGTCTGACAGAATCTTCGATGTTTGAGGAAGGTGTGTCAATATTGTACAAATATTTGGTAAAAAGTGTTTGCAGTGTGGTGATTATGTGAATATTTTAGGATAATGGATTAATTTGTTTGTGCGTTTGGAATTGAATTATTGGAAAGGGAAAAAGTAAGTAGTAGAGGACTGATTATAGTCAGACCTATGTTACGTCTAGGCTTAACCCCTTGCACTCGAGAGGCGAGCCTCAGTCGCCATTTAAAATTCCAAAAATCTGTGAAGTATAGAGAAACATAATTTGGCAATGGTTTTGTTGCGTACCAAAAAAAAAAAAAAACAAAACATTTTGTTTGGATTTTCGATTAGTTTACTATTTCCTAAAAATGTATTAACAAATTATATTTTCTTTTTCATTACTGGGTTACATCACTTTATTACCTTTAGACATTTTTCTAAAAATTTATTTCTCGTTTATATTATTTTCTTCATTATTCAACTTATTTCTTTTACTTTTTACGATTTCTTAAAAATTTTCTTTACATTATATCCCGCTCTTCATTATTGTAGGCAAAATAACGATTTTATATTATCTAACTATTTTTGAAATAAATGTTTATCAATTTTATTGATGTATTTTTATTTTACTTTACATTGCACACATGGTGTTCAATCATGTTATTTATGCGAATTCACTTACGAATTGGGTGATTTCCAGAGTAAACAAGTTTCTTTTATTAAAAATGAACAATATAAAGAAACAGGAATGCTTGTTCGAAAAAGGTCGCCGTCTCGAATGGGTTAAGTGGTGTTTAATTTAAAATTTAAAGTACCTCAACGTATATTTCCACGGTGTAAAATATGGAAATAAAATAATTATAGCAGAAAATTTTTGAATTCTTCTGTAACTTAAAAATTGCCGATTGCAAAGAATTAAAATATGGAATCTTTCGAAATTTAAATTGGGAGATATTTCATCAAGAGAATTATATTTTTTGAATAATTGTTTGCAATATTTGAGTGTATATTTTACTATAGTTTGTTGATTTTAGTGTACTGTCATTTTGAAGTTATCACGTGAAAATTTTCAATTTTCATCGTGCCACGTGTGGGATACAAATTTTTAGGGATATTACAACGAAACGTTTTATTTGATATATCAGAGCAATTTATGCAATTTTCGATTGACCATCGTAATTTCCACTTTACACGAAACAGCGCCTCTCAACGACTCCTGCTTTTCCGATAGTGCATTAAGTGAAGAGCACCGCTTCGCGTAATTTTCAATTTCGAATAATCGGTCCGGTTTCTCACAGCTGTTCACGTCTGGTGCATGCAGTACAGTTCGGTAATAGAGAATCGATTAATAGATCAATATTTACTTGTCCAACTTTCCATATTCAGGAGCACTAGAAATGTTAATAAAAAGCTAACGTTAACTCTGCCATACGTGAGAATGTTTTATGATATTACGAATTATCTTGTATTTGTCGAGGCACGTAATATTTTCAAAATCGTGTAGAGAAATAAATTTATTTCGGTTTGGAATGATTTCGATTCACTTTTATTCCATTAAAATACTATTCTTGCGATAATGTCGCTGATGCGTCTGACAGTGCATCACCAAAATAGCGTTCTAGTTACTTATTTTAATTCTACCTATTCTAGTTTCCGAGTCTGTTCAGAAGGGTATATAGGCTAGTGTGTCACTCCTCGAATCGTCAGTATATAATTTCCAGACCTGTACTGTTCCCTTAGTAGACGCGAGGTATTAAAATACCACACGTTCTGCATATTTTAATTCCATCAATTTTTATTTCTTATTCTGTCTATGCCCTGGATAGCCTACCATTCCCCTAATCAGAAGTGTATCATAATTTCCAGTTCAATATCATCTTAATAAAAATAACACGACCAAATACACGCCAATTATTAGCTTAAACATAGTTTAACCTAATACTGAGCTGACGAAAAATTTTGTTCATTCGGAAAATTTGTTTTTCGTGATTCGTGATAAGGATGAGACATCAAAATACATACGGGCCATTGATGAAACACGTAGCCAAGCAAATTACTTTCTTTCTCAAATAAATTTACTGTTTTCCTGGATCCTTAAGAAACAGGAGGTATTCAAATGCACACCAACTATTGGTCCAACACTGAGCCAAGCAAAATACTTTCTCTCTTAACAGGATAAATTTAGCGCTTTTCTGGATTCTTAAAGAGCACAGGACATCCAAATACACATGAATTATTAATCCAACAATGTGCCAAGCAAAATACCTTTTCTCTCAGCAGGATAAATTTACCTATTTTCTTTGATGTTTAAATGACACAGGACATTCAAACGCATACCAACTATTGGTTCAACACCGAGCCAAGCAAAATACTTTTTTCCTCAGTCAAGGAAACTTGTTTTTCCCAATTCTTGATAAAGACGAAATTTCCAAATACACACCAACTATGGATCCAACACTGAGCCAAGCAAAATACTTTCTCTCTTAATAGGATAAATTTATCGTTTTTCTGGATTTTTAAAGAGCACAAGACATCCAAACACACATCAGCCAATAACCCAACACTGAGCCAAGCAAAATACCTTCTCTCTCAGCAGAATAAATTTACCTGCTTTCTGACTCCTTAGGAAACACAGGACGTCGATGTACACGTCAACCATTAACCTAATACCGAGCCAAGCAAAATACTCTTTTCCTCAGCCGAGAAAACTTGTCTTTCTTGATTCTAGATAAACATGAAACTTCCAAACACACGCCAATTATTGATCCAACACTAAGCCAAGCAGGATACCTTTTCTCTCAGCAGGATAAATTTATCTGTTTTCTGGATCCTTAAATAACACAAGACTTAGAGGTACACGTCAATCATTAACCTAATACTGAGTCAAGTAAAATACTCTTTTCCTCAGTCAAGAAAACTTGTATTTCCCAACTGTTGATCCAACACCGAGCCAAGCAAAATACTTTCCCTCTCAACAGGATAAATTTCCGATTTTTCTGCATCTTTAAAAAGCTCGAAACATTCAAATACACACTGAGTCGAGCAAAATATCTTTTCTCTCAGCAAGAATAATTTATCTGTTTCCTGAATCCTTGACACTACGTTTACGTACGCTATCTGTATACCTATTTCTAAGGACACTTGTCAAATTCACAGGTAATGGAAACCACGTGCCTTTTTCTTTAACGATTAGTTTAATTTAAAAACAATTATGCAGAGTCACACAGTCTCTACTCGCTGGAGAGTACCTCGGAATACTCAGATTCACTGCAGTCTGTATTTTCGATTCGACTCTCAATAACGCGTAACTCTCGCAATCACAACTCTCGGTCTCAACTCTCTCTAAGACTATCTTAATTCTCTAATGACTCTCTCAAAAACTTCTTTATCTTCCAAAGCGGGCCCTTTTAAGCGCGTCCGGAAGGCAAGAGCCTCCCCCGAAGGAGGAGAAAGCTCCCTCCACGTAACGCTCTGGGGTGGAAGGGATTCCTCCTTCAGGTTAGGCTCTCCGAAGGGTCACCCACGCGGAGACCCTTCCCGAGTGGTGCCCTCGGACGCGTCACCCCCGGTTTACAATGCGGAAAACCGGGGGTGAGCGGGGCTACCTCGCATGGCCTGGCCCCAACTTTCTTCCCCAGACTCGTCTGGCCGCCAGACGCTAACGGGACCTCTATACCTGGGGAAGTCAAAAAATATCCTACAATTATATATTATATTGTAGGATGGCGAAACTGGTCTTGAGGCATTGAAAATTCACGAAAGAACAAGAACGCGATAACGCAAACTCAAAACTCGTAAACTGATTTAACTCAGGGAAAGAACACCTAGATAACGAAAACACACAAAGATGCTCTCTTTTGAAACTCTCTTTCCAACACCAAGCGACTCACGCTTGTGCTGGTCACAACTGATTTCCAAGGACTCTGTTTTGGTTGTCAAGGACCACGCTTTTATGCTTTCCTTAACCTACGCTTCGCCTCCCCGTAGGGGAGTCGCGCAACTTAATTTTGTTATATAAAATAACTTTTCGATTTGCTTCTAGAAGATATCGATCGGTTTACAATTTGTTTTTGTTGGCAATAGCCGATTCGCGATTTCTTTTGGTATACTACCATATTTTAACCCTTTGCACTCGAGAGGCGCTCTTCTGTCACCATTTGATCAAATTTCGAAGATCGATATTAATTAATATGTCAAATTTATGATAATATAACGTAGTGCTAGGTATCGAAATTAAATAATTTTATGTGTCGATTGTTATACTATTTCTTATTCACTGCTCCAAAAAATATCGTCAATTTTATAGCAGAAAATCTTCCAACTCCTACTCTTCTTTAGCCAAAAAATCGTCGAGTGCATAGGGTTAACACCATCTTGTAGTATCGAAATACCATGTGTAATTTATGTTTAACACTAGGTTTACGATCGCTATCTGTATACCTATTTCTAAGGACGGCTGTCAAATTGACAGGTAAAGGAAACCGCGTGCCTTTTTTTTAACAATTAGTTTAATTTGAAACAATTATATATTGTATTAACAGTCTTAATATAAATTAACTAAATCTATTATCATCGTATAATTGGAGCAACCCTTCCGTCAAATTGACGGGTTCCGTAAATCTAGTGTTGAAAAGCACAAGACTCAAAGATACGCGTGAACCATTAACCCGACACTGAGCGAAGCAAAATACATTTTTCCTCAACAGGATAAACTTGTCGTTTTTCGCGATTCCGTGCGGGGTGGGTAAGCCAGCGGGTGTAAGTGCATCAAGGGAGGAAGAAGGTATCCAGCAGTCGATATGAAACCGAAGAGACCACTGCAGCTTTTCAACGCGGAAATACCGTGGATGCCGTGCATTCCTCTCGTATACTCAAGAGAGGGTAACCGGATCCTCCGGCTAGCTTCTTCCGTCGCTGATTCTTCGACGCTGAAGGAGCGCAAGCAGCTGGAAAGCCGGCCGAGACCACCCTTCGAGAGTCGGCCCTCTCGACCGGCCGATTATATTCCAGGGGAGCGATAAAGCGATTAGGATGCTCGGTTGTACGCGGCGGCTTAAGGAGAGAAATGAGGACGACGGCCAGGCCTGTAACCCGCCGATAGATTG
>NW_016921179.1:19496-41684 GCF_001483705.2 Eufriesea mexicana
ATAGGCGCCCTCCGTGTCACAAACGCAAAATTTCTAAGGGCCCATAGACGCCGTCCGTGTCACAAACGCAAAATTTCTAAGAACCCATAGGCGCCCTCCGTGTCACAAACGCAAAATTTCTAAGGGCGCATAGGCGCCCTGCGTGTCACAAACGCAAAATTTCTAAGGGCCCATAGGCGTCCTCCGTGTCACAAACGCAAATTTTTTTTTTTTTTTGATAAAAAATAGTAGCCAAGGGGTTAAGCCACAAAGGCACTTGATAAATATTCGTAATAAATCTGTGATTAAGGCAATAATAAAATTTTAGTCATAAATATCTCGAAAACTATCGAGTAGTTACTCTTATAATGATATATTGTCTTGAACTGGATGACTAAATCTACAAACCTACAAAGTTTCAACTAAATCTATGACCCGAAGGACTTGTACTCTCCTTGTCAGTTTGAAGTCTGAAAATAATTGGTAATCGTTGTTATTAGAATGAGAGACATACGGGGTGTTTAAAAAGACAGTCCAAGATTTTCAACTTGTTTAGCACTTACCAAGAGTTTCGTAAAATACATGACAGTACGTGATTGGGATTTTCTCCTGACACATTGAATATAAATATAAAAGTCGGTTTAAGAATATATCAGCTGAGGAACGTCAATGCAAAATTATTATTAATGTCAACGAAAGGTTATGTCACAGATATCTGACTTGACCAGTGATCGTGAAACAAGGTACGTGATTATACAGTGCTATGTAAATGTAATGCTACGTCAATGGCTGTCAGGTGTAAGTTATGGACACGTACTGTGCTATGTCAAAGCTAGCCACGTTTAATTTATGAAATAGGTAGCACTAGAATCCAAGGATCTCGGTTATAATTCATGCGTGTACTTGAGGATTTAGGTTACGCATAAACGCTGTTGTGTCAGAGAGCACTAGGCTTTGGCTTGTAAAAAGTGCTGCAGTATTATATTTAAAGCTTTTAGTACAGGAGTACTTAAAGAGGCTTATATTGGTTTATGAGAAGACGAAGTACTACGTCAAAGTCTATCAACCTTGCTTCGTAAAAAGGAACGATATTATGGCGAAGTTTTGCTCTATAAAAAAGCAGTGAATACCTTGAAGGTTGACATATTCGAAAATATAAAATTATATCGCTTTTTGAAATAGGTTTCCAAGATTTTTAGTATTTCTACATTGTAATACAAATTAGGTTAAAAATCTTATCTTGTTTTATGAAGCAGCAATGCATTTCACTATTTTATAATAAAATTTACGTTGTTTAATTTTCTGAGGTATTAAATATTTTTAATATTTTTTAAATAAATTCTTATCAACGTTATGGTTAATTCCACAGTTGTTTGAGGAGATATCTTTTCTTTGACATCTGAGCTATCCTTTAGACATTCAGGTTTATCAGTGACTAGTTTTAAAGACTTCTTACCCACATATATTTCTCTTTTTTAATTTATTATTAATTTACTATAAATTATTAATGACGTTTGTTAAATTAAAAAGAAGAAAAAGAAAAAGAGGAATGAGTGCTAAACTCATGATACCATTTTCCACGTTATCTAACATCACTTTTGAATTACATTTCACTAGTATTTCAAGATCAAAGGCAATTATTTTATTTTTCTCTCAGCCAATTCTTGAAAAAACAGTCTACTTCCAAATCTTTTACTCATAAAGTATCATGTGAAAATAAATTATTTATGTAAAATATGTTTCAAACGATTTGTAATAACATATTGAATAGAAGTAAAGACAAGAAAAGACCAGAAGAAAAATGGATTTTATTGAGAGTCCAGTCACTGAACTAAAATGATTTCACACATTGTATAATTATCAGTTTTTCGAGTAACTTTACAGCTATATATCTCAATAAGAAAAAAAAATCGTTTGTTTATAAATAAAATTTGATTTTACAGGGCAAGGTTAGTACTATACAAAGCAGTTGGTAAAAGTTTTGGAAAAAATGACTGTCTTAAAAATAATAAAAATCGATACTTTATATTTATTTATTTCATAAACTCAAGCTGGTAAGCAATTTTTGCTTCCAGACTCGGATTCATAGTATAAGAATATATAAAAAGCCTTTCCACTTTTGAAAAACAAAATCTCATTGATCTGTTTTTGTTTTCTTATTTATTTATTTATTTATTTATTTTTTGGTATCCATGTTATAATTTTGTCACAACCATTTTTCACATAAAGGAGCAAGATTTGTATACAGGAATGTAAACTGTAGTTAATATTTTTCCGTGTTATTAAAAACTGGACACACTATGTGAGTACATATGTCACATATGCATACGTTGAATTAATTTCAGAAAACATTGAAAGCTTACAAGCTGTGCTATGATTTTTATCTCGTACCGTAGATTCGTCCATAAATCCCTTTCATATTTGACAGATCCACGTTTTATATTGGCAGCAGGCTGCTCAGAACTGTGCATGAACTATCCACTAGTGGTTAACGAGCTAGTCGAAGACTATTATCGGAAGTATTATAGTATCGTGTCCATACAGCGATTCAGTAACAGTTCGTGAGCAGTTGTGACCTCTAAAGTTCTAGCTGGACAGCGTTCAGTGTTTGCATACTGTTCGTTATGAAGGGTCCACACTGCTGCAGATGATAACCAGCGAACTGGTCGCAAACTGTCCACGAAATAGCCCACGTTGCTATAAAAGATAGCGAGCTAACTGTTCGCAAAAGTGTCAACACTATAACGAAAACATTCGGGAGTTATTTATAAATGTGCTCACACTATTCTAGAAAAGAGTGGGCCAACTGCTTGAAAACGAAAGTCTGACGTTGTGCTAGGTTCACACTAGTTAGACCTGTCCCAGACAGATCAGAAATAGTCATACCAGTTATAATAGGCAGTCAGCAAGTAGTTGCGGATTGTGGGTTGCTTGAAATCGAAATGACCATCCAATTCAAGGACATCGTGATTCAAATGTGTCCAAATATGTTTGCTTTTCTGAATAGGTTCTTTAATAAGTTTGCTACTTCTCAACGATGTTTAGTATTCACTGATGTGTTCGTTGTTTATTGTTTGCTATTCATGAAGGCGTCACAATGCTGGGGAACATAGTTCGCGAAGCACTGGTGATCTGTTGGCGACGTGTTCATGAATAATAGTGTGGCTGTAGAATTAACTTTGGAGTGGTGACATACTGGTTAAATTGAGACTCCTAACAGTAGTGGTGATGTACGTCAGATTGATTCAATATCGCAACAATAGTGATGGCTTGACGTCAAATTGACTCATTATCATTAGTAGTGGCTTGACGTCAAATTGACACCCTATCAATAGTGGTGACTTGACGTCAAATTGACTCCCTATCAATGGTGATGACTTCACGTCAAATTGACTCATTATCAATAGTAGTGAGTTGACGTCAAATTGACTGCCTATCAATAGTAGTGGCTTGACGTCAAATTGACTGCTTGTCAACAGTGGTGACTAGACGTCAAATTGACTCACTATGAATAGTGGTGACTTGATGTCAAATTGACTCTGTATAGTGGTGAGATCTAAGTATCTAGTAGTATACTTTCAAGATCTAAGTATCAAAGGATACGACAAATTGACGTCATGTCACTTCTATTGATAGTGAGTCAATTGGACATCAAGTCACCACTATTGATAGGAAATCAATTTCAATCATGTCACTACTATTGTAGTGATACAGAGTCACTCTGACTTCAAGTCTTTTCTATTAATAAGGAGTTAATTCGACGTCACGTCACCACTATTGATAGTGAGTCAATTTGATGTCAAGTCATCACTATTAATAGGAAATCAATTTGACTTCAAGTCACTACCATTTTAGTGCTACGAAGTTAATCTGACTTCAAGTTACCTCTATTAATAGCGAGTTAATTCGATATTGCATCATCATTATTGATAATGAGTCAATTTGACGTCAAGTCACCACTATTGATAGGAAATCAATTTGAATCATGTCACTACTGTTGCAGTGATACAGAGTCACTCTGACTTCAAGTCTTTTCTATTAATAAGGAGTTAATTCGACGTCAAGTCACCACTATTGATAATGAGTCAATTTGACGTCAAGTCACCACTATTGATAGGAAATCAATTTGAATCATGTCACTACTGTTGCAGTGATACAGAGTCACTCTGACTTCAAGTCTTTTCTATTAATAAGGAGTTAATTCGACGTCAAGTCACCACTATTGATAATGAGTCAATTTGACGTCAAGTCACCACTATTGATAGGAAATCAATTTGAATCATGTCACTACTATTGTAGTGATATAGAGTCACTCTGACTTCAAGTCTCTTCTATTAATAGGGAGTTAATTCGACGTCAAGTCACCACTATTGATAGTGAGTCAATTTGATGTCAAGTCACCACTATTAATAGGAAATCAATTTGACTTCAAGTCACTACCATTTTAGTGCTACGAAGTTAATCTGACTTCAAGTGATCTGTATTAATAGAGAGTTAATTCGACGTCAGATCACCATTATTGGTAGTGAGTCAATTAGACGTCAAGTCACCACTATTGATAGTCAGTCAATTTGACGTCAAGTCACCACTATTAATAGGAAGTCAATTTGACGTCAAATCACTACCATTTTAGTGCTACGGAGTTAATCTCACTGCAAATCACCTCTATTAATAGTTATAGGTAGTTAATTCGACGTCGAGTCACCATTATTGATAGAAAGTCAATTTGACGTCAAGGTACCACTAGTGCTATGAAAATAGTTGTATACGCTTGAAAATTTAACGCTAGAACAATAAAAGCAGTAAGAAAAGATCGGGTCAGAGGATCTTCGTGAGTCCTGTTGATGCTTAGCCCTCTGGTGGCGAGTGTGGAAGAGCCGCCACAGATCAATGAAGAAAGAGAGTATGCTTCGCTCGATAGACTATCGATTCGTCATTTTTATAAATAAGAAGTAGTTCTAGATAATTCTAAATTTAGTGTACCTAGACTCTCATTTTCTGATTGTTTACACGCAACAAATATAATGCAATCGTTTTATGGATACGTTTTTCGGCTGAATATTTCAAACTGAGTGCAGTAGTGTAAGATGGTATAAGTCACGATACGAAGTTACGTGCTTGTTTACGGTTTCTTACTTTTGTTTCCGCCAGGTGAACTCTATTACTTATTCAGTGATTACTTCAGAGGCATGGTTTCCGTTTCATCGTAGCTGCTGCAGCGGAACTGCGCGCAGCTTTGCCTCAATAACTTCTGAACCTTGGAAATTGATTACCGAGAAAAGCTTTCTAGATTTTAACATTTCATTTGACGAATTAGATGGAGCTTTTTTACAGTTACTTGTGTACCTCTTGAAATACGCTAGTTTAGTGTCTACCATTGACAGACCAAAGTGGCTATCTCCACTTTTGGAACTCTTAAAAATATTACTGCCTTCAATTTTAATTTTAATTTTAATTTTAATTTTAATTTTAATTTTAATATTAATATTATTTTATTTGTCTCATACAGGTAATGAGTAAATAAATAAATAAGTAAATCTTTACATTTTGTTTTGTCACAAATTACTGATTCATTTGGAGTTGAAAAGAGTATAGTAATGACGAACAGAAGGTAAAATATTTTGTAATCAAAAATTGCGTACTGTAAGATGACATTGATTCAAATATTTATAAAATGAATTTTAAATAGTGGAAATACTATGATGGATGATAGCTTTATAAGAGGATTAATTCAACTGGGATTAAAAATTGCAGGTTGGTTGGATTAATTCAAATGGAATATTTATAAATTTATTGAAAATAGAAAAACAAACGCACTATGAGAGATAATGGCATTGTAGCATGACTAATTCGAGCCAAATATTCGTTAAATTTATTCGAAATAGGGAATAAAGAAAATGGAAAATGAAAATATTTTGTGAATTATAATTCCACATTTGAGCCGTTCATTGCACAAATTTATTAACTCCATAGAATAAAAAGTGGAGAAATGCAATGAAATAATGTATATTGTTTTTTAAAATTCCCTTTATAATTTAAATCGAAATAAATATCGTAGAATGCATAAATACAAATGTAACTTTCATCTAACGGTATATAAAATTTATAAGAAATAGCCAAAAGGTAATCGTTGGTAATGTTACCATTTTTATGTTACTGGAAGAGTCAATCGATTTGGCAAGTGAAAAAAGTAATAAATTTAAATTTTACTAAATTTTATTTAAATTCTGATAAGACGGCACTAAAAAATTCACCGTTATCATTCATGGCTTGCCAGTGCATTCGAGTTGCATTATTGCAACGATTTACATTAGAGTACGGAGTTAATCAAAGTGACCTTTGAAATAAATTATTTATTATTCAGTGGCCAAAAAATTTTTGTCGTTTAATGGTGTTAATCTTAATTATCAGGGAAAGTTATTATAAATATAAAAAGTTATGACTATATCAAGTGCTTTGACACTTAAATTTAAGATTTTTCAAAAAGTGGAGTTAATCGATTTGTGCAGTGAACGGTTTATTTATTGCATATATTTGTTCCATATTATTGTAATTATATTATTCTAATTGTTAAACTTAATGGTTTCCAAATTTTTTAATAAAATATCCGATGACCTTCCTGTGTGAATAATATTTTATTCGTCGAATAAAATTTTATTTTATTGAAGTAAATGCTTGTTTTCGATGATCTTCCAAGTATATTTGTTACTTTTATGCTTTCAGCAAGTGTAAGTCTAGATCTCACGCAGGATTAGCTTCGAATGGGTTTATCCAATCGGACGTAATGTGATAAATCCATAAATTTTGCACACGTATATGGCTGGTATACAAATAAAATTTACGAGCCAGAAGATTTCGAATTTCATGAATCAATATCTGTCAGTTTATATCTTTTAACTAACATTTAGTTGGCTATCAATTTTTACTTTCTGTCCAGGATAATAAATATCTTCCTCGATTCGCATCGTTCATGTTGTCACGTTTTCATGAATATAACTGTTGAATATTAATATACAACTTACAGTATAATAAAAGTTATAAATACAGCTGTTATTAATGTTTAATGATTTAAATACTGCGCAGCAGCACAGGTATAAAATTTTTAACTTGCAGGATTTTCTATTATTTAAAGACAAATTTAAATGAAGAATTGGCATCTGTTCATTCTTAATAGGAAAGCCAATACTAAATCGATAACTTATAAAAAGAAAATCTCTAACTCTAGTGTCGCTTTCTGGTGACTCTCTAACCCAATTAAAAATAGTTTCACGATTAATTCGTCCCATGGAAAATCAGTTTTTCGAACATAGTAATTTATTTTCTGAGTGATTTCTTCTTTCTTTCCTTTAAATTGGTTTCATATTGCTTTATATTTTCATTCATCCAAAATTCATCGAATTAAAATCGATATTACTTAAAATAGAAATTTTCGAAATTAATTCTTTCCATAGAGTATTCAAAATTAATTCTTTATAGAAAAATCTCTAACTCCAATGTCGACATCTGGTGACTCTCGAACCCAATTAAAAACAGTTTCACAATTAATTCGTCCCATGGAAAATCAGTTTTTCGAACATAATAATTTATTTTCTGAGAGATTCATATTGCTCCATATTTTCATTTATCGAAAACTCATCGAATTAAAATCGATATTATTTGAAATAGGAATTTTCGAAATTAATTCTTTCTCTAAAATATTTAAAATTAATTCTTTCTTGGAAATTTTTGAAAGAAATTTTTTGAAATTAATCGTGTTTTCATATCATACTTGATAATCATATTGAATGATTCGATTTTCTGAATCAAATTTTGATTACCATAAGGTATTATTTATATAAACACGCATTCAACCTGGGATTTTGTCATTATCCGGTCATTCTCAATGCAAAGCCTTTCCATTTGCTCGAGGTATCATTTATTAAGTTCGCGAGAAGCAATCTGTAATTGATGTTTCAGTGTCTACGTTTCAACTCTGTTCCATTAATTCAGCGTGGACGATTAATCGAAGGAAATTTACGTTTTTGTTTCACAACGGGCAACGTGTTTAACGAGATATAAATGAAGATTTCCCTGGAATCTTGCGGGAACGTATTAAAATTAATGAAATCGCGAAACGATGGGAAATGATAAAATATTCGAAATTAACGAGGCTTTAAAAACTCCATTTGCTCCTGGAAAAGCATCCGACGTTTACGCGAAAATGTGAAAATAAAATCGAGAGCTTAAATTACGAGTGTAATATCGGATGCGAAAGTACGCGGAATCAATGTCGATCGGTACGTTGCATTTACACCAACTGACAAATTTCCTTGCATGAAATTTTCTTTTCACCGAGTGAACACATCGTACCCTTTGTGTTTTGATTTGAGCGTTGATAATTAGTAATATTTGTTTTTTCGTCAAAATTATGTTGTCCATAAGGATTCTCCGTAATTTACATTTAATAATTTTTTTGCAATATTATTATATTATTGTCAAACTTGATTAAATTTATTTTATATTTATTATAAGGTGCAAATTATTACAAAAGATAAATTTATGGTAAAAATTTGTCATTTATTATCGAATTTGTGATAAATGATTATTATTTATTGCTCGTAAATTTATGGTAAAAAACCGCTTATTATTGAAAAATTGAAGTTGAAATTATGCTATATATTATTAAAAACAGATTAAATTACTTTGATATTGAAAAATAAATTGTTATTAATGGCAAGTGTAAGGTAAAACTGTGCAATTTATTATTAAATAAATTTAACTTAAAAATTTAAAATTATGTCATTTAATTTTGATATATTTAAGGTACAGATATACTATATGTTATTTGAAAGTTAAACATAAAAGTATATCATTTATTACTGAGAAATTTAACATAAAGGTATATCATTTGTTATTGACATATTTATGGTAAAGGTTTATTATTTATTATTGACAAATTTCTGGATAAACGTGACATTATATTATTATATTATATTGCTATTATATTATATTATTATATTATATCGTTATTGTATTATTATTATATTATATTATTATACTCAGCAGTATATTGTAATTGATTAGTTAATTGTACCAATTTTTGGGGAAATTTTAATAGTAATTGTTATTAGATAATGAATTTGACCCAGATGAATAGGAAACTAATCGATCGAGTACAAATTGTACTGTCGATATGATCACGATAATAGAGATATATCGATTGATAAACGCATGGACAAATATTAGCTCTATGCTAATATAATGATCGATATGTGTGTGTTGCTATTGTTTCAAATTGGTCAAAATTTAATCGAATAATAGATACTGGATTAGAGCAGAGAATGAATTTTTATTCATAATCAACTAATAAATATTTAATCCAGTTAGGAATCTGCACGAATAAATATTTATTTGTACAATGATTTATTTGTTGTATTATTTATTTACAATATACTACGTTTTAGATGGAAGAAAATTCTTAATATTTTAAATATGAAATATTTTTCACGCATTTTTAATTAAAAATATTTAATCTAAAAGTTTATTTCTGCCTCTTTTATACAAAATTAATTCCATACAAAGTGTTGTTTCGAAAGTAGTCGACTACTGATATAATATCAAATCTCTACTCAGCTTCAAATATTTTTAAAATCAAATATCTTTGCAATGGAAAGAACTGCTTAGAATTCAAAATTTAGAAGGAAATGGAATTTAATAAAGGATTTCTCTGAACTTTTATATTTATATATATATATTGGTTACCTAATATGACTATTCGTATACATAATTAATTCTGATATCGTCAAAATTAATAATTGTTCTTAATGGTGAACACGAATAAAAGAGGGAAGGTTTCCAACTAGTTGAAATGATCTAAAATTGAAGAGCCAACAGTAACCAGACAACTGCTAGGAATAGAAAAAATTCAGGAAGGAAGGAAGGTAGATATTACACCACGAACAAGCACGTGTCTGTCGTACAAAATACGGGAAAAGTTTCTTGCTGGAAGTTGTAACAGGTGACGGGAAATGGGAATACGAGAAATCAAAAAGGAACAAAATTATTAGTAAATCCTGGAGAGCTTACATCAGCAACAAGATTAAATGTTCATATGAAAAAGAATGTTCTGTTCACAAATTAATTACAAAAACTCAGTCTCAAAAAGATGATTCAGGCTTTATATAATGAACGACAGAATAACAAATATTTCCAACTATTTATTTAATAATTTACTTTATTCTACCTGATTATCTATTTTTATGCACTATTTTTGATTATTGAGGGCATTAAACATACATTTAAGTACAAATATTAATTTATAACTGGATTTGTCAAATAAAGGTATCATTAATTCGATTTTTGTTAATAATGAAGTGTCATCGTTTGAGAAAATATTATTCCATGTTTAGAATATCACACATTTCCCAATATAATAGCTTTATTTATTTTTTTGTATAGGTTCTTTCCTTATTTAGTTGTATCACTATTTATTGACCACCCTGTATATAATAGAAACGGGCAGAAAATGATTGTACATATAAAAATAAGTTAAAAAGATAGAACAAGATTTTTTCATTTAAGGACTCGTTTTCGAGAAAATGCTGTTTGAAAATTTGTGGGTTAGGTCAAGTAATTCGATTTTTATTAATAACGAAATATCATGGTTTGAGAAAATATCATTTCACATTTAGAATATCACACATTTTACCATATTATAGCTTTATTTATTTTTTCGTATAGGTTCTTCCCTTATTTAGTTGTACCACTATTTATTGATCACCCTGTATATAGTAGAAATGGGCAGGAAATGACAGTACATATTAAAATTATTTAAAAAGAAAGAACAAGATTTTCTCGTTTAAGGACTCGTTTTCGAGAAAATGCTGTTTGAAAATTCGTGGGGTAGGTCAAGCTTCAATTCTGTGAATTTTAGTGTTTTATGCTATATTTTCCCTTGGATGCCTTAGAAAACAGGAATCTTTTGTGTAATTCTGTCATTCGATCCACATTGCTAGAAATGTAGAAATACTAGTTACATTTACGAATATGAATAGATACAGTCTGCAGTAAAATTCGTAACGGTAAG
Organism: Eufriesea mexicana; assembly: GCF_001483705.2. Taxonomy (NCBI): domain Eukaryota; kingdom Metazoa; phylum Arthropoda; class Insecta; order Hymenoptera; family Apidae; genus Eufriesea; species Eufriesea mexicana. The sequence continues at coordinate 30,541 of NW_016921179.1, forward strand.
ATTTAAATAAGGGAACGTGTACTCCATGAATTTGAAGCACGATTTTCTCGAATACAAAGCCTCAAAGGAAAAAATTTCGTTCTATATTTTTAACTTATTTTTTCGTGCAGATTCGATCCCTGTACGATCGTACCATCGATTACTTACCACTCTACATAAAAATAGAACTTTCCTTTATAACATACGCGTTGCTTACGCACACGATTCACACCAGAGACCATAAACGTGTAACACATAAAGAAGGTGATAAAGAGGCTTCTCACAGCTCATATTCTATACATTGCCAACTTAACGACACCGTTAAACTTTTTTATTACCAATTTTGAATAAAATTTAATATAATTTAATTGAATTTAAAATAAAATTTGGTTGTCCACCGACAATTCCTTTCAACTTCTTTACTCGATTAAATGTTAGTTAATATCGAATGATTTTCTCCTTCCAATAATTTCTACGAATCATGTGTGGATAGAAATGAATACCAATATCTTCCACGTTTTTCAACAGTTACTGTTAATTCTAGTATAGTATATCATCGGTCTCCAATTAATTTTAGGTATATTAATACTTTTTATTTATTTCAAATATTTCCATTTTCTTTATCAATGAGTATCCAATAGTAATGGACTCAAACCAATCATAAATCAAACATGCTATGCATTAATTAAAATTCAGTAGTATAAACGAAGATTTAGCACAACGTAGTAAAAAGTATTAATCGTGTCCTACTATAGTAATAATTTTTAATTACTTCAAATATATCCAAACTTTCTGGTTCTACTGCAGAATAACAATATCCCAAAATTAATTCTAATTGAAATAGATAATCAGATAATCAAAAATCAAAATTCAGTTATATGACTAAAATTCTAATAAAGAATATTACCATAATATTACCCTATTTAATTACATTTATACTTAGAAGTAAATGTTCAGTTTTTCATTTATTTAAAATATTTCCAAATCTCCACTAATTAACGTTTATCCTCACTCACTTAGTTACACTTTTCAACGCAAAATCTCAACAATGGAATGGCGATGTATGTTATTCTATCGGCTAACCTCAAAAAGCGCTGAACAAAATGGCCGACGCAACTTAATGGCCGACGTAACAAAATGGCTGACCGATAATCTTTTCAACGAACACTACGAACTTTTCTTAACATTTTACATTCTTAAGATTTTCTTAACAACATTCGTACTAGACTCCGCTCGCACATATTATATTTACATCATCCCAAATGACTTTCACTTATTCTACCTCATTCCTATTCGTACATACGAAACCAACACTCACATCAAGTCACTCTCGATAAATCTGAAGTTCCTTTCGCCAATTTGGTGCTCGATACGAGAAAAATCTCGAGGATCTGAATATCCCGTCCTGTCTTTGTGAGTGTATAATACAATTTACTGGAACAATAGGTTAGGAAGGAAGTGTATTCCCATCCCCTCCCTAATTTTCGATTTTGATGCAAATCCTCAGCTACTTGTCGACGAATAGAGAGCAAAATCGTACAACGCCATTACTAAACTTTCGGCTCTTTCTCTCCTGCCTGCAGTGGTGCTCGTAAAAGGAATCGATTTCGATCTTCCACGGTCCCGGATGCCTGCGAAATCGTTTTTATTAGGATTTTTCAATCCCTACGCCTCTCTCGCTGTCTTCGACATTTCACAAAGCCTCGCGGAAATGCGATAGAAACGGGAATATCGAAGCGTAAGGAAAGCTTAGGTGAAAAGGAAGAAAAAATTGAAGAAAGGAGCATCGGGATGACGGAGAGGAAGATAAAGGAAAATACGAGGAGGAAGCAGGGATTCATCCCAAATAAGTTCACCCTTCGTGAAATCTTGGCTTTGCTACTCTAATTTCCTTTCTTCCTTTTCCTTCGCTTTTTATTAACGCTAGTCGGTAGTCTGCCCCTAATCTCTTATTCGATTTCCTTTTGTATGGCCCGCGCTGTTTTTGTCCGTCATAATTGTGTTTTTCTTCCATATAGGTCTGCGCTTCCGGCAGATTTCTGGGGAATATTTCAGTTTGGGGCGCGAATAATGTGGCAAGGCAGGTCAGAGGAAACTGGAATTTTTCAAGCTCAGTGCTTTGTAAAAATTTGGAAATTTTCTTCCTGAAATTTATTTCCATTCAATCTTACTATCTTTCATTTATTTATACATTTTTGGGGAAATTTATTTATCTTCTTTGAACATCTTTTAAATATTTGTTACAAATTCTTCCTTATTGAAACTTATTTATACTTGCTGTGAAATCTATTTATAAATACCTCCTAAAGTTTATTTATAAATATATTTAGAAAATTGTATACAATTTTCCCTTTTAATTTGAAAATTTCGGATGGCTTTAATTTTCATGTGTAATTAGGTCTCTATGACATAAATTTTACTTTTGGATAAGTTTGGAAATTGGTTATAGATTCTCATTGGGACCAATAATTGCTATAAATGGATTGTTTAATATCTATAATGAAAGTCAGTTAAATAAGGATTTAATAATTTTATAGAAAATGTAAAGAACAACGGCAGAAATAATTTTTTAAATAATTGTTTTATTAATAATATATTAATGACACCAATTTCGTCAGAGAAATATCCTTGTCATTATTTATATATAAAATATAAAATTTCGAAAGGTCGTTTCCTTAAGCAATTAGCTTTAATTTGTGAAGAAGATGGAACTGAAAGGACTTCTTACAATTAGTAATGAATGTCACTTAAATAAGGATTTAATAATTTTGTAGAAAATATGAAGAACAAAAGTAGAAATAATTATTTTATTAATGATATATTAATGACACCAATTTCGTTAAAGAAATGTTCTTATAATTATTTATATATAAAATATAAAATTTCAATAGTCCTTACCTTAAGCAGTTAGCTTTAATTTGTGAAGAAGATAAAATTGAATAGGTTCCTTAGGATTATGAATTTCTTTTTCAATTTTTACTGTTTGCAAACTGTCGTTAAATTCTTAAATTTTCTTTCTTATTTCAAATCTATCGCAATAATTAAAATATATACTATTTTTGTTAAAACATCTCTCACGAGCATTATTAATACTATTATTAATATAAAAATGCAGGTCAAATAAAACTTATCATGTTCCGAATGGGGTACTTATCGAGGGAGCAATTTTTCCTGCAAATAGGGTCGTTTAAAATATCAAGCTTGTCCTCCATATTTCAAACGAAGCCACATATTTTCTCTTAACCAGGTATTTAGCCTTCACAGAGGCCTGTTCAATAACCTACATCCCAGGTCGTGCATGCGGGTTTTCCAAGGTCATTTGCGGTCACTTAAAGTCATTCAAAGTTCAGCTTCATAGAACAGCCGGGAGACTTCCCTTGCCGTAGGAATTTGTCGACAAAAGCGAGCTGAGACAGGTGATGCAAATTACCGAATTCTAATGTCTCATAACTACTTTTCAAGCAATTATTGGTGGAATAATAGAATCATCACGCAGAGATAGAAGTAGCCAATGTATGGTTAACCTCTTGAATTCGTACGACTACGAGAGTCGTCTAGTGCGTCCTACTAGAGAGATTGTGACGTCGTAGATGTCGCCCCTGAGTTAGAGCAATAGGAATATGAACTGAGATGGAGGAACTGGTTAACACTAGAACTACCGATCTTTAATGGGCACCTAACTATAACGTGCACAGATTATAGTAATTTCAGTGGTACGATGAATATGAGTGAATATATCGATTACAGTTCTTTCTTAATACGAGTTCATACCAATTTTATTCTTAAAGCAGTATGTATGTGTTCGGTGATTGCAAAAAGGAAAATTCTGGGACCAGTGATTTTCACTGGGTTGGTAGTTTTATTGTTAAAGTGATATTCTTGCAATCCAGCCAATAAAAATAGACTTCTTTTGGATTTTTTCCTATGGAAACCATGGTATATTTTAATATACAGTTTTCGTACTTAGATTTATTTATATTTGACAAAAGTTTCCAATTTTTTTTTTAACGAAATTATTGAAAATTGTAGAAATTATATAGCTTTAGGTAAATCATGTTTTTAAAAACGGGCCCGAATGACTGACATAATTCCGGATCATCTGATTGTATGAAACAAAAAAACTGAAATACATCTTAATTAGTATATATATGGGTATAGTATGAATCACCAAAACAGCGAAATTTCAGAAATTGAAGAAATGGCAACATTTTGAAATTTAAATATCGATTTTCCTTGTGATTTTTGTCCTTTAGGTGGCAAATAAAAATAGAAAAAGATGTCAGATTTTGGAATCCGTGGTTCATGCGATAAAGGTATATCCGGTGAAGATCTCCAGCAAATTTCGAGTCAATCGGTCAACTAAAACGCGAGATATCCCGTTAGCCAGTTGAAAAAATAGGGTTTCGGGAAAAACGCGTTTGGAGTTTTGTTACACGTTGTATATACAATGGTTGAACGCTGCACTTCGAATATCTATAATTTTACTAATTTTACGAATTCAAACAAATCCCTTTATATAGACATTTTCGAAAACATACTATAAAAATATATATAAAAAAAAAGAAATTCATTTTTTTAAGCTGGCTTGCAAGAATATAATAAATTTCATTAGTTTTCATTAATTTTATTTTAAATTTAATTTTATTCCCTTTAAATTTCATTCATTACATATTTTTGTAGTTGTATTCTTATAGTTATAATTTAAATAATTTAAATATTCGTGTACTATTCGCATTCGTGATTAAAAATATTCGAAATTAATTTGTTAAATTAATATTAAAAATAATATTCGTGGTGAAAGTCGAATATTCTCTACTTATATATGGATTTGTGTTTAATATTATTGAAAAAGTAAATAAAAATGTAATTTTGGGAGAAATTGATATTAGATTTTGACAGTTTAGTATGACCGGGAAAATTATTAATAAATTTGGGTATTAGTTTAAAGTTTTTACCAGATCGTAAAATAGCACTGATTATATTCAGAATACTCTAGAATATACTCTAGAATGAGTCATGAGTTTTTGCCTTGTTTACGTCGCCCTGTTTTAATGATTGATTGTTTTACTTAAGTAACGTTATTCATGCCTGACGTAGAATCACACAGTATGGGTAAAAGCATGGAACACAATGGCCTTTATTACGAAGACTGCAATTTATTTTGCGGGCTATTGTACGATACCTGAATTTTGCACGTAAACTACATAAAATCTCGTGGCCCCCCTAATGTTTCGGGAATTTTTAGTTGACTTAAGCTCAACGTTTGACTGTTTAATTAATTCCAATGCCAATCTTCGAGGGTAAATACCTCGAGAAATATGAAAATATGATAAAATGCTGGAAACAAAATTCGTATAGCCTCAAGGTGATGCTGTTATTAATTTGCCTGTGTATCGACCTTAGAAAAACTTACAAAACTCAATTTGCATTCTTCAAAATTGGAAACTATATTTTTATTTCTTATCATTGAAACATTTTCAAACTGATCGTAGTTTTCATATAATAATTAAATAATTAAATTATAACAATCTGTAATTAACAAGTTGCCTTATTATACCAAAATAATTAAATTAATAATTGATAATACAATAAATTCCAGAATACCCAGATAAGTACTTATAACACAGTATTTTGAAATATTAATCGATATACGCACATTTTGCACAAGCATATCGCAGTATGTAAGTATACTAAATACACTGAAAGTTGGATAATCACAAATTTTGCGTATATTTCTTCCCCAACTTGGATTTGTAGATCCAGAGGGACCTAAAATGCAGCTTATGCCCTTCCTAGAATTTCAATAACGACGTAACAGTCGGCGTAAATACGATGAGACGTGACGCCAGACGCACCTCCATTTTGTATTCTATTTTCACAGGACTTCATCTTACTGCATAATAAACAAAGCCCTCTCGCCATTCCACGGATTTTTATTTTTCTCTTCCATTTCCTTCTCCGCCGGTGTGAAGAACGTAACGGGAACCCTTTAACATGGGTGACCTTCGCTAAAAATGAAGCCCTTAATCAGCCTCGCAGAGGGTGTCGAATAACTTCGGACCTCGGGACGTCTCACAAATAATTGGGGAGTGGAATTACGAAAGGCAGCTGCACGGGAACGTGCGCTGATAATAAAGCCCTTTAAGATCTCGCCCTCTGAACAACAAGTTTCCTTAAAATCCTTCCGTGGAGGGTGATCATCGTGACGATTCTCTGGGCTATGTACTTTGTACTATGTACTATGTACTATGTTCTGTCGAGTACTTTGTTGTCAATAAATTGTAAAAATAATTGTAAGAAATTATTCTTTGATCAATTAGATTATTTAATTTTCTAATCATTAGAAAAGTTGTCTAATAATTCACATTTTGTTTTTAAATAGAAATAACACAAATATTTGCAAAAATTTTGATTACACTAATATTTTTACATCACGATAGAAATTAATAACACGAATAATATTATATGCAAGAAATTGCTTGAAAAATTATTATTTAAATTATGGCATTGGGTGTTAGATGTAGGTTATAGCTTTGTAATAATTCTACTATGTACTATGTACTATCGAGTACTTTGTTTGCAATAAATTGTAAAGATAATTATAAGAAATTATTCTTTGATCAATTAGATAATTTAATTATCTAATCATTAGAAAAGTTATCTAATAATTCACATTTTGTTTTTAAATAGAAATAACACAAATATTTGCAAAAATTTTGATTACTCTAATATTTTTACGTGACGATTATTAAAATTGCTTGAAAAATTATTATTTAAATTATGGCATAGGGTGTTATATGTAGGTTATAGCTTTGTAATAATTCTGAAAAAAAGCTTGTTCATATTCATTTATCTTAGCCGAATAGCCGTGGAATTTCAGGTCCATTTATATTCGTTTATTTTATTTTCGGAAAATGGGATTTTTATCTCACAACAGAACGATATTTTTATTCGATTTCCCCAGCAACCGATAACGTGCTTTATTTAATTCTCTTTTTCACCGGCTAATTTAGATTGCATTTTGATGATTCGTAGGAAATGCTTCACCAATGGTATTCAAATATTGCCTTGTTTCCGTAAATACACCCGTAGAAACAAGCAAGTTGGACAATGTTTTTTCACCACAGGTCAATATTTATTTACACTATTGATCACACGGTTTGGCAAAATTTTTAACGATCCACCCAACTTGCACACGCATCAATTTGCGTTTTATAGTCTGGTATTTATGCGTGTACGTCACGATTGAAATCCGAGTTCTAGTATCTGACTTTTACGAACATGTTGAGCTAACTAATATTGAAATTTGGAACGTCGCTCGTGGTCTTTGATGGTATTTCGAAAAAAGTATTTCGAAATTGAACGAATTGATTCATGAAATTTTAACGTGAATTATTTCTGTATATGTGTATGTGTTTTTCTTTGTTTTCCTTTTTTCCCTTCGTTATTTAATAAATATTCAGTTTGCGATATAAATATGAATTTTGACGAAGTGTCATTAAATTAGGTATGCATTTATGTGACTATGTTAGTTAGATATATATACTGTTTTATATGCCTGAAATATGAATCGTGTTTAATAAACAACATAAATATTTTGCAAGATAAAAATGATTGAGCAGTATTTCTTTTTATTAGTGTAATATTTATTTTATTTGGTGTATCTTGTAGTGTATGTTAAATTTTTATTGTTTTATGCTGTCTTTATTTATCACTGACTTTCCCTCCATTTCTTTTTTAATTTATTCTTCTTTTTCATTTCTACAATTTTATTTTTACGGTCTTATGGTTAGAAATTTTGACATGACAGTTGTGATGTTTGAAATCGTTAATTAGGACTACAAAATTAATATTTTTATTGAATAACTGAGGTGTTAGAATACGTTGGGGTGTCAAAAGTCTGCTTAATGTGAGTATGAGAACTTAACAGTGGATTGGTAAAATTTACTCTAACTTTTCCAGTTATTAATCTTTTTCAAAGAAATTTTGTTAAAAGTAATAAATCCGTTTCAAATAAAATATACGAATGACGCACCTGTACGTCACCCTACGCCGATATGTTAACAGATAAATATCGAATAAATTCCATGCAATATTGAAATGGACAAACAAATCTTACAAATCATGCAAAGTTATATAAATATTCAAAAAAGAAAATAACGCATCATTAGATCCGCCCCAACCAATCCAACTTAATTCCTGGAAGCAAGAAATTCATAAATCATCCATCACGTCGAACGGTTCGTATCCTTCCGTGACGTTTGACATTTGACGGGTGATCGTATATATAAACACAGCGAAACCGTTTGCCAGCGTAGCTCGCGATCGCGGAAGCTTTCTATTAATTAAGACCGGCACTGGCAAACTGATAACCGTCCCCGCGAATCCTTTCAGTAGCCAGGCTTCATTAATATTTCGCACGCTTCGCTTCTTCCAGGCAGAGACGGTGTATCCCCACCCCTGCCCACCCTCTCAATTCTTTCGCCCTTCTCCCTTCGTCTCACGGCCTCTATCGAATTTCTGCGATATTGCTTTTCATTAAACTCCCGTTCAGACGCACGCACCAGTAATTACAACTTTTCGCCCCAGCTATAACCGATCACACCCTCATTAAAAGCTCATTACCGCGGCCGAGTGCGTGAACTATTTCGAACGTTCAATAACGATAAAGGAATGTTCTGCGACACTTTTCGAGCCCCGCCTTTATTAAAGCTCGATCACCAGCATCCGAGGTGGATCAGTGGGGTTAACGGTGTCCAATCCCTGGTTACGGAAATTCACAAAATTCCCAGGACTTTCCATGTTATCGTTGGTTCGCACCGAGCACGTTTGAGGTTTCTCGTTTCGCTCTGTTCGGCTACGTTCGGCTTACCCCGCTCCCCACTCCTGGCGTCTTCTCCCCACTCTTGGCACCTTCCTCCCACTCCCGGCGACTTCTCCCCACCGCGCGACCGCCTCGTCATCCCAGTGAGCGCCCTTCTCTTAGCGCGGCCACTACTAACGTGCAAGAATTTCATCTTCGAGACCGATCGAATTTGTCCGGGAATCACTCTCTGGGACCGAGTTTAGTTTTAGTTCCAAGGTGGTATTCCTAGCATTCACGAGCGTGCTGCTATTTGTAATTCCCTTTTCGGGGCGGTCCCCTTTGCTCCCTCACGCGTACCTTACAATAAATTGCGATATCTTTTGATTCGCTTGCGACGTGCTTCCAGTTGCATTCTGTTGGGTTTAACAGGAGTAAACGTTGGTTGTGTATATAGCGTCTGATCGATTTGTGAGATATATTTGGAGATTGTTTAAGGTAGTTAGAAATAGAGAACTTTTTAAAATTAAGGACTTATATTTGATCCTGAAAACTTTTTTCTTCTGTTAACTATATAAAAATTCATTTATTGTCGCATATACTATATTTCTTTCTCTCAATGACTCCAACAATTAATCATTATATAATATTATTTTCTGTTTATTTGTAAAATAATTCTAATTAGTTAAAGTACACTTTTTTTTTCTCTCAAACTGACAATTATATACAAATTTAATGGCATAAGTAATACCTTTTCTTTTTGTGAATAATTTTAGTAATTCGTAGTCAATGATGTTCGATAAATTGTGAAATCTTGGTTTCTATGAATTTGCAAATTATGATCGTCGAAAATAAATTTTCTCTGCTATTTCATATCTGCTAGATGTATAAAAATTTAATTAAAATGGCAGAAATTTTTTTTCCTTTTTCTACAATTATGCAATTATTCGAATATTATTAAAGTTGTGCAATTTATTTTCTATTAATTTCTAAAATAACTACAACCAGTCGAAATAAATATCTTCTCGTACAGGAATTCATCTGCATTAATACAAATTCTAATTTCTCCTCTAAATAACCTCTACAATTGGCCAATAGTAATGCTTGAGTAGTTGAAGAATTCGTTCTCTCAATATAAATTTGCATTGTAATTTAATCTCATTTTTCTTCTGCTTTCCCCCGAAGACGTATCCATAGAAATGATGACATTTCATTTACATCAGCTTTGGGGAATTTTCATTTACATCGTCTCCGAGAGGAATGAAAAATTATTCTGACCAATCAATTTGCCTGTTCCAATTCGTTTAAAGTTAATTGGAATTGTATTGGCCCTGCGTAGCTCTGGAAGAACGCTTTAGAAAAGTTGAAAAGGGGTCCGGAGTCGAACGAGAAAATTCGTCTTGCTCCAATGACGGCGGACATTTGATGAAATATCAGCCATCGAGATGGCGACAGTTTCGCGGGTCAAGGAGCAAAAACCGTGCCCCGATAAATTGTACGCTCGTCCTACGCCACGTCAGAACTCGTTTATTAATCATCCATTATGCAACGAGCTCTGGCACAGATTGTGACCAAAAAACGATCGGTTGTCGCAGTGGCCTTATAGGCAATGCAGTTTTAATACTCTCCAGGGCTTCCGGTGTTTTGATTTTAGGCGAGAATAATGTGAATGACAGTTAATCCATAGTGCTTTATGATTTATATGGTATATGCAAGTGTATATACTAGTTGTAAGTTCTTACAACAAATAAATTTTATTTATTTACTTAAATTGCAATATAAGAAATTGATTTCAAAATTGTTGCACAATTTTTAATTTATACTGAAATTTGATCGTTAGAGAAGAATTTTGTTGTAATAATTTTAAGGTATAGTTAAAATTTGAATTATTGGGAATTTAAATTAGAGTTTGGAGGTATTTTAATAATTTTAAGGTATAGTTAAAATTTGAATTATTGGGAATTTAAATTAGAGTTTGGAGGTATTTTTATTTATTACTTGAAAAATTTGTTATGGTAAGTTTCTTAAATATGTGTTATAAGGGAGTATGATTTTAGCTAGTACTTATTGTAACAAAATATTAATGATTTTTAGTCTTTTAATAGTTAATCTAATTTGAGAATGTAATTAATGTAGATAAAATTGAATTTTTATAATTGTGTATTATACTACAGAAAAATTCTGATGAATTGTAACATGAGGGCTGATGAAATTAACGTTTTAAATAATTATACAAACTGCATAATGACTGAAATAATTAGACACCTATGTAAAGCAAGTTAATATGAGAAAGTTTGCAAAATTATTTAAGAAATCATTTAGAAATTAAATAGAATATTCAAATAAAGTATATAAAAATATA
>NW_016921179.1:42168-72604 GCF_001483705.2 Eufriesea mexicana
AATAATATCAATTATTAATTAACGTGTATTCTAAGTAATATATTATTTATAAAACAAACTGTATTCTAATGAATCATATTCGTTATTAAATAAACTGTACTCTAATTAATAATATCAATTATTAAATAAGCTATGTTCTAATTAATAATATCAACGAGTAATAATAATTTTAAAAACTCTAATATTTACGAAAATTTACGTTCATGCATAGTACAGTATAATGAGTTCTACATGGAACAATTTTTTTATGGCAGGAAATTCTTTTCAAGGGATCACATAGGCCATCAAAATTTCAGCATTTTTCCATGGTTTTAATATAATTTAAATTCTGAATTTTTTCACAATGGAGCAGTGGATCACAAAAAGTTGAACATTTTTTGTATGGAACGTTCTGTTATATCCGACAGTATTAAAAGGTTATGTTTAAAAATGCGAAAACAGCATTGAAAATTCAATCATTAATTTCATCTATTTCAGGTGATGTTCCGTAAAAGGAAAAATTATTCTTAAATATGTATAATCTGGTGTACATTCTTACACAGTTTCAGACAAAATAAATAATGGAAGAAGGAATTTTTTCATTTTTGTTGGAACTTTTATAATTATGTACATTTAAAGCATGGTCGATTATATACATAATTCTTTGTGTCTCTTTTGAATATATTTATACCGAAATTTTTGAACATTAAGAACCATCGATAATAGTCTTCAAAAGGTGACAGGATACTATAATTAATCGTAAAGCACAAAGAGGTATCCGAGATAGGAAACAAGGAATTGGCATTTACACGAAGTATTGAATCTATGAAGCTTTTTATAAGCTTGTTGTAATTTGTTATTGTAATTTTTATAATATTTAAGGAACAAAACGAAAGATTAGCTACTTATGGTTTTATCTGTAAATTTTCTTAAAAGATTTTAATATTATCTCATATCGGATATTATCATTATGCTACAGTGAACTGTATAAATTACTGACAAATTAATAGTTCAAATTAATGATATCAAATTAACGATTTATTATTAGTACCTGAATATTAATATTTTCTAAGAACTTTCTGCTCATAAAATCAATGATGATCACTGTGTTCATGAATAATAATCATTTTTCTTCTTTTTAATTTATTTGTTTTTCTTTTATCCTGATATTTTTAGCTTTCCATAGATACAGTAATAAGGATTCACGAATATTTAGAAAACCTTCGCATATTTCAGACATACGTCTCTCTATTAAAACTGTCATGAAACTTTCCAAGCATTTAAAAAATCATGTTTTTCTATAAATATTTTATTGTACGTACCATAGTAAAGGCTCTCAAAAATAAAAGAGAAATATCTTGTGATCCCATAAATATGTCTTTTCATAAATATCGCTATAAATATTCCCAATTATTTAAAAATTTGTCACTCTTTCATAAGAGAAGCAATGGTTCTCTCATAGGTACTACAGCGAAGATCAATAAACATTAAAAAGAGGTACCTTGCATTGCCATAAATTCGTATTTTCATAGATATCACTATGAATATTCCTAACTATATGAAAAATCATTACTCTTTTTATAAGACAGTCCTTTTTCTTATTAAATTTTTATATGACAGTCCTTTTTCTTATTGTTAAAAACAAACAATTCTATCTAAGGTACTACAGATATTATAGATTTCCAAAATTAAAGAGAAAAATATCTTGCGTTCTTATAAATTCGTCTTTTCGTAGATATCACATTAATGTTTCCCAAATATTTACAAAATCTTCCATTTTTGTTTTTTTAAGAAAAAAAATGTTCTACCATAAATACCATAACCAAGATTCTGAAATATAATATTAGAAAAATATGCCTTGCTTTCCCATAAATCTTCCCATATAATATAAATGTTCTCATATAATTCGTCTTTTCGTAGATGTCATACTAATGCTTCTCAAATATTTAAAAAATCACCAGGTTTTCATAAAAGAAAAAAGAAAAAATATTCTGCCACAGGTGTCGTATAAAAAATTTCTAAAAATAAGAGAAAGTAAACTTCGTAATATCGAAGTAAAGATTTCTACCTACTCAGAACTCTCTGTACCACGAGCATCATTTCCAAATCAGCGACTTCAAGCCAACATCCCCTTTTACATTACCCAACCTATCACGTCGACAAATGGTTTCGTGGAACGTCCACTGACAATTAGCCTGGCCGACGAATGCAAATTCATACGTTTTCCCTAGCCAGATAGATCCTGTACCCATGGGCTGTTCGTAAGCTGGCAGCCGTAAGATTTCGCGCGAGGGTCGTGCCAGCTGTGTTGTGAAATATTCAGAAGCCCGGCACGAAATTCGAAGCCGAACGACACCGGCCGCGCCAAGAACAGCCCTAGCCAGGGACACGCTCTGTGTCTCAATTATTTATTTACCTCACGATCGCGGGAACACGGCCGCGCTGCTAGCTCGCAAGTTTCTGTTCCCGGTGTTCAGCGCAAACAACGAGAGGCGAGCGCCAGGGAAATAAGAAGGAAGAGAAGTAGGGAAAAATGAATAGGGAATGAGGAAAGGGACAGGCACAGGATGCACTGGCGGACATACGGATGCAGCAACCTGCTGAAGTTTTTCCTCGTGTCGCCTGATTCCGTCAGATCTGCTATCTATTATTAACGGATCGTGGCCTGACGCTGTATAGAGAGGTTGCGACGATTTTTCTGGGAAACAGCAAGGAATTTTGAACAGTTTCGATGGTTATGATTGAATGAGCGTGTAGTCTGGACTTTTACTGAGGAGGTTACCGGTGTTGACCAATATTGGTATAGTGGGATGTGTAGCGTCATATGTATCGAATCTCTTCGATTTCCAAGAACGCTTATCACGTGCCAAATTAATATTGCGTGATTGGTTTTGTAATATTAAGGATCGCGAGTGTGATGTTAAAATAGAGGGTTTATTTACAGTAAAAGTATACGATAGTTATAGTAGAGACGTTTATCGGAGTACCGTTTCGAACACGCGTTTATAAGTATATGTACGTTGTTTCAGTGATTGGCGTCGAAGACGAACTGACTTCTCAATTTTGGTCTGTCTTGTGTCTCGTCGTGTCCTGTCCGGTGTTTTCTCCAGTTTGGTTCCGATTGGTTAGGATAAATATTAGTGGAGGAAAAGTAGAGATTTTTGGTTGGACAGACGGTGTGACGGAAGGACCTTTGGCTGAGGAGTAGGGAACTGTCAAGGAGCCGATTTTCGATGGTCAATGACGTGATTTACAAGTGGTGTGTGTCCTTCACCTTGGTGGGTCTGTTACACGTGGGTCCAATCTGTCGGGTCTGGTACTTGTAAATTTTCTGAACTTTCACATTTAGATATATGCCTTAATTCGCTGAGAGGGTGATAAGGCACTTCTAACCCTCGACGTAGCAGTCGTAATGCAAAATAAAATATAAACTGTTAAGTCTGTTGAAAATACAAGTATTAAAATAAAAATCATGTTATTAACACGTTTTCCGGGACGGAACAGGGTGGTTATGGCAATTGTGGGTGTTACAGGAATGTACTTATTAACAGAATGGTACTGTTTTCAGTATCATATTTGGTGATTTCGAGGAATAAAGAGATGAGAATGTAACTTAGGTATAAAATTTATAATAACTTTTGAAAATTGAAAAATGTAGGCAATTCTATTATACAGGAAGTGTTGAATAATAATTATACGTAAATTGCAAAAATTTACGGTATGAAAACTAGATGGAAAAATATTTTATATTAACAAGGGAGATACCCAACCTGCATATATAGAATTTGATGGAATTTATGCGAGAAATAGTTGTCAAAAAAATATTTTTGCATCGTCTATATTAAAGAGGTGAATAAAGCAGCCTATAAAATGAGAGGTCAAGAACATATTTCTTGGAATATTGTTATTGTATTTATTTATTCACGATCCAAAAGGGTAGTGACAACATTTTTCTCTAAAATATACTATTTGAAATGGGGAATGCACCTGTGTAGAAATTTTTAAGAATTACATGATATATTAAAAATATCATACATAATGTACATAATATATTAATAATATTAAAAGTCGAATTTTATTGCTCGATTGTCGTACTGTATCTGAATTCACATTCGTGTAAATCTATATATAATATGTACGTAATCCGTAGGTCAAAATAGGAGCACGTGTTTCTAGAATTATTAACTTTAATCTGCAAGTAATAATTATTATATAAGTAATTTTCAACTGTTCATGTGATAATAAAATTTTTTAACGTTTTGATTAATTGTTACTAATGTTGAACATACTGTTAGCTATTTTTGAAAAAGCCATAATCGGTGCAACATACAGATTTATGATGCGATATCTACCACAGCTGTAACTACATAACTACAATATGGACTTAAACTTCCATGACTTATGTATGTCGTCTTTAAGTGACTTACAATTGCAAGCAGTATTTCTGTCAGAAAATTTATGATAATCTCGTAATTACTAAA
The DNA here is from genome assembly GCF_001483705.2 of Eufriesea mexicana. Classification (NCBI taxonomy): domain Eukaryota; kingdom Metazoa; phylum Arthropoda; class Insecta; order Hymenoptera; family Apidae; genus Eufriesea; species Eufriesea mexicana. The sequence continues at coordinate 46,629 of NW_016921179.1, forward strand.
TATTTTGCACCATATAAATTTCTCCTTCATAAATTCAACCAATTCCAAATTTATATGAATTACTATTATTCTTCTATTATTTAATTGCTAGAAATTCATTTTTATCAAAAGAAAAACTTATATCATTTAACGTTAAGAATATTTTAATGGAAAACGTACGATAATAATGCTGGTATATATTTACTATCCTTTAATAATTTTACCAAATTATCAAATTATTTACTATCCTTCAATAATTTTACCAAATTATCAAATTATTTACTATCCTTTATTAATTTTACCAATTTTCTAACTCACGTTCAAACTAAATCTCTTAAAATCATTATCAATTTAAAAACAACTTAAATTGAAAATTGAAGATAATTATCATCCCCTTCTCAGAGTCCAATACAAATAATTCAATGCAAATAGTCCAATACAAATCATTATTAGTTTAAAGAAATTAACGTGTCGATATATTCGTCATAATAATCCAGAATCTCCCAAAAATAGACCAAGCAGATTCAGACGACGTTAAATTTTCAGGATCCATCGGATAGCTAATAAGGTACCTGAGCAACAGATCGCTGCCCTCGCCATCGTGCGATCTTCGTCCCCTCGACCAGCAAGCGTATACGCGAACATCGTTATTCACGGCAAGCCTTTTTACTAATTCCAAGCCGAACGAAATACGCGGGCCATCGGTCGAGCAATTTGCGAAGCAGTATCGTACATCGTAACCGAGCCCGGTGGGCACCGGCATTACCAGCGACCGTTCGGAATTGCTGTGACAACGTTTCGTGGTTGCGTGGCAATTCCAGCCTGCTGGAAAGTTCAGTCAGCAGTACGAACTCGTTTTGACAATCCGTCCCCACGAAGATAAAACCTGATGCCGCGTTTCGATCGAGATCGTTCCGCCGACCCCAAATGCACCCCATTGTTCGCCGCTCCTCATGTTGCTGATTATGAAACTTCCCAAATCGTATCACTCTCTACCATCCTAACTGTGTATCCATTGATTTTATGTCGAGCTGGCGTTCTTTATATGGGACCAATCCTTTCCAAATTGCCGATTTTACTGTTTCAATGGGCGGACTTTAAAGCGGGGGTGGAATGATGGCTGAAAGGGAAATCTCGGTTCTATGGTGTTCTCCTGCTGGTTATGGTACTTTATTGAGGATTTTCAGCTTGTTGTTTTTCATATTTCTTAATTTTTTTTTTTTTTGTTTGTTTTTGATTTATTCTTTTTATATCAAATTTATTCTTTTTTGAGGTAGCATCAATGGCTTTTGCTTGGCAAATGGCAATGGTGTGGGGATGTTTAGTTTTCAAGTTGGTGTGAATGAGAGGTGATGCGTGGTGACGAGTGAATGTGGATAGATGGCAAAACTGAAAAACAAAAGAAGCGTGAAAAGAAGAGCGTGTCTTACCGAGATGTGGGTGAATGTTCCTTTTCCGCGTGACAATGTGCGACGAATAATAATCTAGAAATATAGTGGGAATCTTTGTAAAAACTAATATTATTAATAAATAGTTGAATAAGTAACAACGTCGGGTATTCATTATCCGCCACAAATGGCAGTGGCAATGGCTTGAGTAATTCAATTAAAGTTATTAAGGATTTGGAAAGGAAATTTGTAGGTTATTGAATGATTTTATATATTTTAGGTATTGTAAGAGATTTTATTGAATTTCCAAGATGGAAGCATTATTAAGGAAGTATTATATTTAATGTGTTTAAAATTTATAGTTCTTTTGCTATGGCAACTTATGGTAGTTAATTGATGACTTTAATTGGGATTTTGAACGTATTAATTCGAAACACAAATTGTACTTTCTCTCTTCCACTCTCTTTCTCTTTTTTGAATAATTATTTAAATAATAATTGATTAGCTCCCTTCTTCATCAACTGGGATGAGCAATCACTGTCAAGTTGAATATTATAAAGTGTATCTATTTTAAAATTGTATTATGTAAATTCTGTCATTATTTTAGGAAAATTTGTTACTTATTATTTGAAGATATATTTTTTTGGGGGGGATTGAATAACGAAATGATATTATTTTCTTGTGTTTAAATAAGCTCCAATACAGGTGTACCTTGAATATTATATATTTTCTTTTAATTTTTGTATTAACTGAGAATGGTAAATTTATATTTCAGTATGGTGTAGTATATTTACATTTTTTGATTAATTTACTGGCGTGTTCATTTTGTCATAATTAGGACAAAAAGAGCGTAGCATTCTATATTTGATGTCATATTTCGACCTGGATATTATAAAGGTTAATGATGTTGATATTCCCCAAAATTAATTACACGGTTGTACCTGTATTTCTAATCTACTCGAAACGTTGGTGATTGCTACGTGGTCATGTGTGAAGAGATATAGCGAGGCAATAAATTACCAATTATCGCCTGTGCCATATGTTAAAATGACATTTAAATTAAATTTCCAAAAATTTTCTCAGTTTACAATTTTCCAGTTGTGTAACTTAGTATGATAAATCATTTTATTTTTCTATAACGAATTATTATCTTCAAATGAATTTCGAAACAGTCGATATAATATGGAATAATTGTAATATTTATCGATAAATTATGTATTGTTACAATTTTTAGAAATAATGCATTTTATCTTTATTATTATCACATTTTGAAGACTTCAGCACTTTGTTTTATCAAAAAAGTAGCAAATGATATTATCCACTGATTTATTTAAATTTATCACAATTTACCAAATTTGTGCAATTGTTTCGTAAATTCATTTCTGAATTTTCAAATGACATTTAAATATTAAACGCTCGCAGAAATTGTCCTCGTTTCCTGTAATTTTATTTTGTTTTCGCGTATTACATATTGTTGGAATTTTATTCGCTTTAAAAATTTGTCAAAGCACTGACCAAACGCAGTACATCGTATGCATGACACGAACACATTGCAAGCATATCGCACTATGCGGTTTTCTATGTAACGTAGTTTGGTTTAGAGTCACGGGCCTCGCATTTCGATCTGATTTTCACATGCCATCTGCAAATATACGATTCCTACATATTATTATGAAATTTTCCCTTGGTTTGGCAATTCATTATTCGAAACACGCAGTAATTTCGAATAATTGATGGAAATTAGCGCGAAATAGAAGCTCAGACACGGAAAATTATTATGAACCTATTGTTTATCGATAATGTCATTTATTTATTATTTTTGACAGCGGTCACTAATTTACATTATATTACGTGTATTGTAAATAATACTACATATTTATATTAATATATATAATTATATATAAAAATAATTAATAAATGATATAATATCTTTTTACATAATTGGAATTATCCTTATATTTTTCTGAAATAGCAATATTTTTAATATTAATTATATTGCATTTTATTTCATTTCACCTTCATTTCAAATTATTATTTTAACTTGTCGAGTATTATAAACAATTTTTAATTTGAAAAATATTAATTCAGTCACCACTAGATACCATTTTAAATCAAAAATTCCTCAAATTGTATTTTCCTTTACATTATATTACGTGTATTATAAATAGTACTACATATTTATATTAATATATATAATTATATTCAAAAATAATTAATACATCGATATAATATCTTTTTACATAATTGGAAATATCCTTATATTTTTCTGAAATATTTTTAATATTAAATATATTCCATTTCATTCTGCTTTTTATTACACCAAATTCTGCTATTTATTGTATCACACATGAAGCTATATAAAACCTATATAAACGCAAATGTTCAAATATGTACCATTTTCCATAGAAGAAAATGCGTATAATACATCCTAAAATTCCTACTGAAGAAAATCTAAAAGAAAATTTATCTCCAAAAATTTTAAAACAGGAAACAATATTTTAAAACTCGGAATTCTTCATCCAAAAGTTGACCCAACTCAACCATACATAATTGTGTGCCTATATGAAAGAAAACCGATATTGTCCTATTTAAAATTCTGCACGTGAATTCATCTTTTTATCATTCGTTTAAATTTCGTCACATTTTTCTAAACCAATGAGCTATATTTTTCTCCATTTTCTTTTTTTTCTGGCAAATACGTAAATCGTATACACCTAACCTAACCCTCCTATAATACGGTAGATACGTTCTTAGAAAACACCGTGTTGTATGTGACCCAGAGCCAATACAAAAAGGGGGGTTACGTTCCAAAAACTTACTGAAAATAAATTTTTTTTTGAATTCTACATTAGCAACTTAATTTTTATTAAAAATATAAATGTATGTACAACGCAAAACAAAAAGAAAACAAAGATATTGTTTTAATTCAACGCAACTTTAATTTAATAAATTTCTTCGTTGTCACTGCTTAAGTAGAAGTACAGTGCTGTACAAAGGTTTTCGCAATTTTCTTATCCTGTTAGAGCGAAACCGTGTTGTAGGAGGTTTTCCGCAATTTATGAATCGTGTCATAGTGAAACCGTGTTGTAGGAGGGTTTCCGCAATTTATGAATCGTGTCATAGTGAAACCGTGTTGTAGGAGGGTTTCCGCAATTTATGAATCATGTTACAGTGAAACCGTGTTATAGGATGCCGTGTTGTATGAGGGCTACCTGTACTTCGCGAGTCAATTAATGACAGACCAAAAATATTTTGATTCCGTGACTTGCAGCGTGTTTCCTTGCAACCGTCGAATTATCACCTGGCATAACCTTCGTAGCACTAATGTCCAGTCACCGTAAATAATCGTAACGGCGAATAAGCCGCCATATTTCACAGGAACGACCGCCATTCTGTCGCTTTTTCGCTTCGCGTTTGAGTTTCCGGTTGATCCCCGGCGCGCGGGCCTTCGTTACAAATCGTCATTGCGCCATCAGGATCTGGTGTATGTACACGTGGCAGAGGTTTTGGAACTGGTCGTGAGTAACTGAAGCATGGGATGGGACGGAATGGGCCATCGTGGTCTGCGGAATAAATGACCCGGTTTGCCAGTCGCCATACTGCTCCGAGTATTCGGCTCAATAGAGCATTTAAATGAATTAGAGCAACGTAATATCGGGATTCGCCGTGGTCTCGATTGTTTAGCCAACGACCATGCGTGTTCGATTTTTTCCCCGTTTACCATCACCCTCGACCTTTTTCTATTTTCTTTTTCCTTTTTTTTCTTTCATTCTTTTCGCTTCTTCCTCCAGCGACCCTAATTTCCTAGCTTTTCGCTTTTTGTCGAATCATTCGATCCTGATTGCGCTTCTGTTGCGCGCAGCCTCGATTCTCATCAAATCAATTTCCTGCCCTTTCAACCTGTCCCTTATGTCTGACCACCTGCTTCCGTTTTTCAGTATTTTCTCCTCGCGAAACGCAATTTATTTCTACTGCTGGGGAATTAAATACCCAGTTGTTCATATTCAGCTTGCGACGAAACGAAACGTTTTGGATAGTAGAGATAAGACTGTTGCTGTAATTATTGTAGACTCTAGGGTGGTTGTTAAATAATATAAAACTATTTATTAGAAATAAAATAATAATACGATGTGCGGTGACGGTAAAGACTACGAATATATATATAAATTATTACAACTACAGCTAACAACACAATTACAACATAACTGTTCCAACATAACTGTCTCTCAAGAACTGTCTGCTAACCATTTTTGCCTTCTTATATATATTCCTCAAAAGCCTCCCCCAACATGACCAAATATGATCATACTAATGTCAATCAAATTAAAACTATCAATCAATTTTTTGTTTCAAATAATTTATCGCGAGTTGTTTTCATTATTTAAATATTTTTATCTAAATATACTAATGTGTTAATTGTTAAAAAACGTAGAAGATATTGGTGTCCATTTCTATCCACACATGATATATACATATGTTTGTATTTCAGAAGATAATTTGCTATTACAGAAAATAATGCCTTGTTTCTGAATTCTTGTCAGATAGTGTATACATATAAAAGTTTGTTTAACCTGACGAATAGAATTTAATTTTATATTTGAACGAATAATGAAGAATAATAATAACTTTCGTGTTTGAGTCGTGTTTATGAGTGGTTAATAAGAGTGAGAGAGAGAGAGAGAAGAATTTTCTAGAAAGTGTCAATCAATTTTTTGTTTAAAATAGTTTATGGCGAGTTGTTTTCATTATTTAAATATTTTTGTCTAAATATACTAATTTATTAACTATTAAAAAACGTAGAAGATATTGGTGTCCACTTCTATCCACATTTATTTCTGATAGTTGCTGAGCTTTCATTGAAGGTATTTGAGTAAAATCTGTTGATTGCACGCGATACAAATCATTTTTCTGTACTTTACAGAAATATTGTATAGTCATTGCAATTTTCTATTGCTAAGATTTTTTTCTTATTTGAGAAAGAAAATCTTCATCGGTTCAAGTTATTATGCTCATAAATCTTCTCGAATGAAGTTACTTACATTTATATTCGAGGATATAGTTTTTACGTGCAAGTATTAAAAATTCTCTATGCCTTTCTTCATAGACGTAAAACCACATAATCTCGGATACCACCGTTTCTTCAAAACGGAATATGCACTTAGAACTTCGTCAAAATGACCCAACTTACTAACTGACTATACACCGATATCTCCAGCAGCAACAGAGTATCTTGTTACCCTTCTTTTATAACTTCACATAGTTCAACGAAGTTTTAGACTTATGCCTCGTAACTCCTAACATTTATAACAATGTATCAAAATATAAAATATACCAGCTTCAGCCTTATTCTTGGAGAGACTGCATAAAAGGTAGCGAAATTATTTGAAATTATTTAGTAATCACTTCAGGTCTTATGCAATTTGTGGAATTTTTTACACTCATGATGGAACACCAAAATATAAAACAATAATTTATAGGAGTATGTAAGAGTATGCGAGTTCCAGTTACCGATAAGGTGGTATGAGTGAGGATCACATAGCAGTGATAACCGGAGTCTCAAATCGAAGTGACGATCTTCTTGATTTTCGCGATGAATTAACAAAGGAGACCCACTTTTAACCCTTTGCACTGGGCGATCTTTTCGTTACAGAAATATAGTAATTCGGAGACTTTCTGCCATAAAGTCGACGAAATTTTCAAAACGGTAAATGAGAAGTGCGAATTAATTGTAAGACGTAGAATTACTTTACCTCGATATTCCATGCATCGTTGGGCAATTTAAAATTCGAGATATTAATTAACAACGATTTTTAGAATCTAATTAAATGGTGATTCAGAGTCGCCTCTCGAATGCAAAGGGTTAAAATGGCAGCTCGAGGAGCCTACCGAGGAAATTTTACGTGAGAGATGAAAGCAGCGTATGTATATCATATCCAGAAGAATAAAGTCAAATCGGCCAAATTGAGAGTTAGACTCATTTTAATCCAGCCCACTCTTCTCCTCCCATTGCAGTTGTATCAGTAAAATTAATAAGTAATTCAACGATATATGAGGTATTTACGACAAACGCTCGTTGGAGATACGGGTCGTGGTGGCGCTAGTGAGTTAAACGGAACGTCGCTTTAAGCTTCCCGAAACGCTTACTCGTGATATCCTAATATACTTCGAATTTCAATTCAAAGTTACTGAAAAATTAATTTAAATTACAATTCTCGATAAGAATAGTTGTCATAACCAGATAACGTTTAGTAACAAAAATGAAACTAAATTTTCATAACAAAAGTGAATCCGAATATATAGTATTTACATACATTAATAACAACAGTGAATCTAAATATATAGTAACAAGGAATTCCAATTCTCTTTATTTTGTTCTCATCATGAACTAAGTATATATAAATAACCCTAAATGAGAAACCTAATAAGTTTATTATGATCTACATTTTCTAGTCTCTTCGTATCGCATAATTTTAATCGATTTTCACTACAGGTATTGTTTCTAAATAATTAAAATTATCCTTTTCACCAAAAAATGTTCTCATCACTCACCTACGAACCTCCCAACCTAATTTACTTTCCTGTCTAATTACCCAACGTCGTATTTACTAAACCGGCCCGTACTCAGCATCCACGTTACCCCAAGCGATATTCATCATTCAAATGATGCATCGTCGATGGCCTGATACGACGATCAATTAACTCGAGACAATGTATCGACGTTTTTCCTCGTTGGGGGAAGATTCTTCATTGTGTCGACGAGAAAAGGGATCCCTCGTTAGTGTGCGCGTCCCTGCGCGTGGGAGAGAAGAAGTGCCTTGGCTGGCCGTGTATACACACGTATAAAACGTAGATGGACCGACTTGAGAGGCGGTAAAGCCGAGTCAGCTAGGGCCATTGTTAGGAAGAAAGGACTAACATGATTTATTGTGCGCGGATGTTTTGCAAAAGTTTTTCCACGATCGAGGCAGGGGATTTTATAGTCCATGGGAGAATGCGAAAAAGGGGAGAAAAAAAGGGGGAAGGAAGAGAGGGTGGAGCGAAGATTGGAGGTGAAGAAAGTTGGACCATGTCGTTCAACATCCTGTTCCGATCTCTAAACTGAATTACGGGACCGCTGAATTTTGCTAGCTTTAACGCGATTTAGACTGTCGCTGCGGACTCCTTGTTTGTCCCGCTTTTCGGAATGCCTGGAAATGGTATCGACAGGTGCTTTGGCTGCTTTGGGTCGTATAAAAATTTGCGTCCCGATGCTATGAAGTTGTTTCAGTTGAGGGATACTGTTTGTGGATTCTAAAATAATTGCTAAACAGATGCTAGAGGGGATTTAGATCCTTCTTTTCCTGTATTCGAATTAGTAATTTTGTAAAATAATTCCGTGGAATATCTACAGTACAATGGGATTAATTAGGGTTAACTTGCCGATGGAGCATTAATTCTCCAATTTGAATAAGTTTTGAGTGTTTTGTAAATGCAGGTTCAGAATAATTTTCAACAACAATAATAACAATTACTTACTAATAATTAATTACTTACTAATAACTTAATCAATAATAATATTATAATAACTTAATAATTAATAATTACTTACTAATAACTTAATTATTAATAATAATTACTTACTACGACGATAATCATAATAATAATAATTCAGGAGAATTTTCCTTTGCACATGACATGTATACTGTAATAACACCATTGTACTATAATTAGTTTAATTACATTAAATTGTACATCACCATATACTAGATCCAATTATATATTACAGTAATTATACAGCCTAGATCTAATATTATAATTAGATCCAATTGTATATCAATTATATTTGCAAATTATTAATTGATTAATGGAGACAATTATAATATTTGATGGGAAGGTGACACTTGCTGTTTGGTTTTGTAATAAATCTTCAAAACTGTTAATGTAAATATAATATAAATTTATCAATATTAATTATTATATAAATTGAATATAAATTTATTTATATTTGTTCTATTTTATTTAAATTTATTTATTTATTTATTTTGTTTATTCTTCGGTATATAATTAACAAAAACGAGATAAATAAAGTAATTGAGTTTAATTTCTGATTGGTATATTATTTTGATGATAAAATTACTGTTCTTACCTTTCTGAGAGAGAGAAATCAAATTTTATACTAGTCACGTATTTGCTGTGTCGAGATTTAATGTTTGAGATGTGAGGAGGAGTTAAAGGTAAAAGAAAATTCTCGATATATCCACGAAAGAAAATATGATAATTTATATATGGCGAGTTCAAGAATTTTTTGCGATCACATTACTTCGTTATTTGAGGATACGTCTTCTGTGTCAAATTATAGATACTCCAAGAAAAAAAGAATTCGCAGATATAATATTGCTTTTATAATAATTCTGTGAAATGATCAATTTTTAAAGTAAGAGGTGTGTTACATATATTGTTTTTCTTTTTTAAATCGTCATCCTAAATTATTTTCGCGATAATTAAAATAATTAATTTTTCATGAAAAATGTTATCAAATTACATTTTACTTACGAATATATCGTCCTCTACGACAATTTATTTTTTGAAAAAAAGTGTATGTAGATTGTAGATACTCAGAAAGGAAAGAAAATTCACAGACATAAACTGCTTTTACGATAATTATGTGAAATGATTAATTTTTGAAGGAAGAAGCGTGTTACGTATATTATTTTTTAATAATAATTTCTTTAAAAAAATCGTCACCATAAATTATTTTGCAATAATTAATTTTTAAATTAAGAAAAGCGTGATCAAATTACGGTATCCTCAGGAATATATCGTCCTCTACGATAATTAATTTTTCCAAGAAAATTATATCTACGTACACTACCTTCATAATAATTCCTCCAATAATAAATTTTCCAAGCTAAATCATCGACGTCCACTATTCTCGCAATAATCCTCCAAAAGAGGCTATCTACATGCACAACACTAATCGTCTTACACCAATTAATTTCTGAAAAAAAACGAGATACTCCATACATACTACTAATCCACCCAAAAAGAGACGAAATTACAATAAATAAATAAATAAATTAAAATTCGTTTCACAGTACCAAATTTTGCTTCGTTTATTACAATTTCCTGGTAAAAGACTTAGAACTATGTCTAAATATCGCAAGCCTCGAAATCACCCCACCAAAATCATTGCCTAGTATGAACAAGGACCCAACACACCTTTCCCTGGAGTATCCGAAATCAAACACCTCAGTTCACGCCTGGCAGGCCTAAACCATGTCAGCGGGTTGCGTTTTACGGAGTGGCGATTCCTAAATCAAGTTACAAAATAGAATTGTCGGGGTCGCGGCGGCCGTGTCAAAAAGCAGTTTAAAGGCATTGAATACTGATGAGGAGGCGAGCTACCTTCGGGGATTAGACGGACGCGCCCCACCACCTCGACCGTAGCGCCGCGCCCCACCACCTCGACCGTAGCGTCGCCCCCACTACCTCGACCGTAGCGCCACGCCGCGGCGAAAGAAGGGGTCGGAGAAGCCCGGCTAGATTGAACCACCGGTCGCCCGACAATCATACCATCATGGAGACATTGATGTCCCGCATACCGAATGGGATTCGCGTATCACTCGGTGCATATTAATTGCGTGTACGTGTACTCTCGCAAGCTGGTTAAAAGCGTGGCAAGCTGCTCCGTCCGGTTCCACGAGACCGTTTCCTAGTTCGTTCGGCATTTTGCGACAGAATAATTCAAAATAGAACTACCGACGTGACGTTTCGGCTAATACTGGCGAGGCATTGATGACTCGCTGGAACGAGAAATTACTTCAATGTGGTGTTATGATTTCACGCGATGGGGTCACGAATCGGGTGAATTCGGTCTGACAGTGGAGATGTCTGGTTAGTTATGGAATTATTTGAAATTTTATCCGAGATTTGCGATTCTTTAGTTCGCTATTTATTCATTTCGAAATGAGTATTCTTTAACTTAGTTCGTATAAATTAACGTTATGTAAGATCTATAAATAATGAAATATTTATGTTGAATATTGCATAATGAAGTTTATACGTAGCATTAATGAAGAATTATGAAATAACGCAGTTGTGTAAATTGTAGAATATTTTACAGTTAACTTGGTTTTATTATTATGTATATGCAGTTACCTATGTAATAGTTCACTCTTTATGTGCATCAGAAATACTATAGCTAAAAATATAATACTGGGAATAAATGATAGAAAGAATGTTTAATAATTTTATATTAATTACTATATTATGATAATGATGACACGATAAATATTGAATATTTATTTAAAATTTTTAATAATTGTTATATTATATACCACTGTATTCATGAGCTGTATGGAGAATCCTGAAATTTTTTATCTTGTGCTCCCGAGGGTGCTCCATGTGGAGAATCCCTACATTAGATTATTACCATAGAATAGAATACTAAAAGCTTCTTTAAAAATAGATGTTCAGTCATTTTCTGCTGTATTTATGCGCATATATAATTTTGCGAGAAATATATTTATTACTCAATATTTCTAAATATATCAAAATAAATAATTAATTTATATTAAAATGAAAGAATAAATTTATAGATTTATTGTAAATATTAAGTTAAAATAATTATTAATAAATATCTCTCAAGATTTGTGTAAATTTTGGAAATTTCTGAATTTTGCTTTTTCTTAATCTACGATATTTTTGTATACAAAAATGGAGTTTGAAGTGGATCTGTTACGATATGAAAATAAAGTTGATCGAATTTTCCTTGCTTTCGATATCCATATTTATGAAAAGATGTTATTTCTCAAACAAATCACGTTATTTCGCGGAATAGTGTTTGCAAACATCAAAACATGCGGGGCATGGTATCAGTTATCGGCTAAATTGGGTGTATAAATTTCATCAGTATTTCGTGAATGTTAAATTGGAAAGCAATACGTCTGCTACGAGCACACGCGCTTTAAACGCACAAATTTTGAAACGTGCAACTACGAGAACGTTTTATATATTTTGTACCCGAATAAATGTGAATTTTCATTAAATCTTGTGCAATCACTCGCGTGCCGATGGTTTATCAACGGAAACCTACGACTCATTCAATATTTCTTGTGTTACCCACGTGCACAGAAACTGAGGGAAAACTGTGTAAATAAATTTAAATAATTCTTTAATTTAATTTAAAATATTAATTCAAAGTAATTGAAATAGTCTAACAAATAGTAATTTTATATACAACTAGTGGAAGTGATATAGTAAAATCTAACCATCTGTTAGACATTGAAATTTACGTATTTCGAGAAACAAAATAATTTGAAATATACATATAGAAGAGATAAGAATGATGGTATTTTAATTCAAAATTATTCTTCCCTGTGTAACATATTTAATAAAAATTGTTTATAGCTCTTCAAAAAATTATAGAGCTCTACAAAATTTGATTAGAAGTACTATATAAACTAAAAATTAATATCCAAAATTTTTATGTAGAATATATAATTTAGAAATTTATTGAGAATAATGTGTCAATTTTAAACTTATATTGTAAATAAGTTTTTTATTTTCTGCGATTTTTGGAATTACTATGAATATTAAATTGTCAAAATTTTCCTTAAAATTTATAATTATATTTTATGTAATAAAAAATTTGAAAATCTACTAAAAATACCATAATATATCAGCTCAAAGTGTTTCTTCCTTTGCAATATATTTTTACTGTTCATTTGTCAAGTCAATTAATTCCAGAAAACAGCAAATGTAAATTTATTTTAAATATAAGAAGTTCAACATCAAGCAAGTACCTTGATTTATCAAAATTCAGGAATTTGAATTAAACACTTTAACTTTTATATAACTCCTTTAATATAACAATTTCAAAAACGAAATTAAAAAGACTGTGATATATTAACCCACGATTATTTCTTCTTCTGCACTGTATTCAAAGACGCTTTGAAAATTTCGAAAGTAAACTAGGAATACCATATTAATTCAAGATTTGTACATGATGTAATTTTATATATTTCACAGACCATAGGAGAAATTCTGCAAACCCACAATTTTCCATTTCTCACGTTAATCAATCCCACAACTCTCTCCACAATCCATCAGAAATGTTAGTGATGGATGAAATATCAATAACAATAAGATCAACTCTTTATTTAATTACAAAAAAAATTATCAAATACAAATATTGAGTATAAATCTAATTAATTTCTCGCAGTCACATGTTCACACCTATTTTCACTATTACTCAATTGCAACTGACCTATGCCCAATCTCTCTAGTTTGTTCATACATCGCTCCTTTATTATATCAACACGTATATATTTAAAATCTATGTAACCATTACCACGAGAAATTCATACAAAAATAGAAAATATGAATTCACAAATGATTTTTGCCACCTGAGACACGATCCTGGCTGCAGCTAAACCAATAGGCATCGTTGCTTAATACCCTGATTTACGAGCTCGTGGTACCATTTTCCGCCGACTATACATATTACTTTGTTCATTAATCACTCTGTATTTCAGCTAACGCTCACCAAATAACCAATATAATTCAAATCCCAGATGTCTTTCCGTATTGGCCCGGAACGTTCGCTGATTAAACTTTTTCCCAACTGCAGGTTCACGGGGTCCAACGTAGAGGGTGCGTACGTCCTCCGATTAGCCCGGTAATTCGTGCACCATAACGACACCTAATGAAATAACGGCAGAAATTTGCAATTATCCCGACTACCCGGCCATACCATCCCCGATGTTCATTGTAACGTTACACACACGTTATCGCGGCACCGGCCACGTTAATTTCGCCTATAATTCCGCGTAATCGAGCTGGAAATTTTGCAGAAATATTAGAAGCCTCCCCCGGATGCCTGGCATCGATACGCGCTTGGTAATCATATGCACAAACTTGCACGTCATTCATGCGTATGCACATCCGATCGTGCATGCGAGTACGTGGCTGCAGACGTGACTCACAGAAACAATCTCGGACTTGACGTCGCAGGACACTTTGCTTGTCAGTTATATTCGCGATGAAGAGGCACGTGATGTTCTCATCGGTGATACTGTTGTTCGTCATGGATTGATAACTTTGGCTTAATTAGGGTTAGATTGGAGATAGAGATAGAGATTTGATAGGGTGCTTCGTGCGATCGTGTATTTGTCGATGACTAGGAAATTCGTCAATAAATTATCAATAATTCTTCAATAATTTTCGAAATATTGTAGACGAATGGGTGGTTGGTAAATAATATATAAAATTATTTATTAAACATAGAATGATAATACAATGTGCGGTGACGGTAAAGACCACGAATATATATATATATATCAACTAAACTCTTACGACTACAACTAACGATACGATTATAACTAACAACACAATTACAACTAACAACACGATTGCAACTCACTGACCCAGCTTGACTATCTCTCAAGCACTGTCTCTCAAAAAGAAGCGTCTCTCACGAATCGTCCCTTAACCATTTCTGCCTTCTTTATATATTCCCTGAAAAGCCTCCCCCAACACGACCAAATATGGTCATGCTAAGGGCCTGACGCATCGCCGGGGATTTTCCGAATGACCTGGCCCTTGAACCCTCGGCGACTTTCCAAACCAAAGTCACCTACACACGAGGTGGGCATTCTGCTATACTACAATAGAAATTTTCATTAATCACTTGCGCTACGATTTAACTTTCGGTTGACGTGCTGCGCTCTACAATATAACATGCGGTAAAGCGTTACATTGACGTGGTATACACGTCGCTGACGGCTTTGGAACAAAAGCATCTCGACGTCTGTGGCACGTCTTTATAGCGCAAGTGGTTAATATCGTTAGATAAATATGTGGGATTGCGAGCAACGAAGGACTCTAATGTCACGGGAAAGATGGTTGGAGTCAAGCAACTGATGACAATAAAGTACTGGATCGCGTCACAGGTCACTATTCGTATCGAAGGACCAAAAACTGTCGCGTCACTTCGTGAGTGAATTCTGTGGAATTCGACGGGTTGTAAGGCCGTCTCGCGATCACGTAATGTTGTCCGCCAAATTAATATCGAGCAACTGTTTCAGTTTGCACGAGCAAAAGAAGGTCCCGGCTGGAGTCGAACGATAGACTCTTGTACAACGAGAGGAATTAAGCTCTTGATGATGTCGATAAGTAGGCTCTAAAATTCTCTATTCGGCGTTTCGTAGAGAACTAACTTCGTTGGCGATTCGATTGGAACTGCTTGACGACTCGATTGGAACTGGTATCTTCGACGATTCGAAGAGAACTCTGCTCCTCGATTTTCCTAAGATCGGTCTTAGGAAAAATCGGGAGCTCGCCAAATATTATTGGCTGATTTGACCAAGGGCGTTCCCTTGGTCCGCGAATCGGTCACCTTGAAGGAAGGAAAGGTTCCCCCAAACGAAGACGGTAGTGGAGGAAACCCTCTCCTCCAAGGTGAGGTACGTGGGGTCCACCCGCGCGCTGGTGACCCCATCGGCCGTTTATGGCCCCTAGCTAGGGCCTGAGGCTTCCAACGTGTGCGGACCACGTGGAGCCCTCAGGCCTATTGTCAGCCAAGTCTTAAGAGCCGTCGCCTAATTTCGTTAAATTCGGGATTTCCAGGATTCTCGTGTTCCATGACACGTGAAGTCGTAATAAAAGTGAAGTCTTTCAAACATGCAGAAGGCATGGAGAGGAAAATTCCGATGCCGAATTGTTTGACCCTAAATTGTTTGGCCTTTGTCCGCTCCCTTGGTCCGCAAATCGGTCACCTTGAAGGAAGGGAAGGTTCCACCAAACGAAGACGGTAGTGGAGGGAAAAAATCGCCGAGTACAAAGGGTTAAAATCTATGTCAACCATTACCACAGATATGTTCTTTGTGTGTGCTTCTTGCGCTGTCAAAATGTTGCTCTTCTTGTTCATGGTTTGGTATAGGTAGTTTATCCATGTCTAATAATATGTAAGCCTCCTTTTCTCAATTGATGCACCTGATGTAATCTTGTAATCTGTTTCTTGTACTCTCAGGATGTTGCTCTTCTTACCTGTGATATATTATATGCACTCTGTATATGTCTATTAGACTCTGGGTCCCATTTCCCCAATTCTTGTATCTGAACTTTCTCATAGTGCATATTCTTGTGTTCTGTTTCTTATTCTTCTTGCCTATGATACTTATGATATAGTATAGGCACTCTGTCTGTGTCTATTATGTTCTAGACTCTTTTTCTCAATTTTTGTCTCTGGACCTCTTCATAGTGAGTATTCTTGTATTCTGCTTCTTGTGCTGTTAGGATATTGCACTGTGTGTCTGTGTAGTCCAATGTTCCATTCTGTTTGTCTATTAATCTTTAGCCTGTCCTCCTCAACCCTTGTACTCAAACCTTCTTGTGAGTATGTTCTTGGGTTATTAAGACTAGACTGGCACAGAGCAGACTTTAGCTTAGGTTAGGAGACAATCTTGTTAGAGTTTGATGGATAATGGGATTCAATAATTTCGAGATAAAATTCGGAATATTAATTCATCTTGGTGGATAGATGTTTGGGTATTCAGAGTGAGTAAATTTAGATCGATTTGAGGCTGCAGATTTGGATATTGGGAGAAAGGATTTTATAGGAATTTAGTGATCAAAGGAGGTGTTTAATCTTTTAGTTAAATTATTTTTAATAATGAGATGTCTTATTTTGTGTCTCATGAAATTGGAATCTCCAATAAAAATTATCGTATAAAATGAAATAAAATAAATAAAGATTGAAGAATGATAAAATAAGTCATTTCGTTTAAATTAAATATTATTTCGATATTTGTAATCTTTGGGTAAGAAGGTTTTTATAGCATGTTATCACTGGTCTTGCATTATCTCTGCTGGACATGAACGGTTCGTAGGATATTAAATTAAAACTAGTGATCAAGCTGCCATGAAGCTGTGTCAAGCCAGCTTCAGCATCATATCTCGTGTATTGATTTAACTTTAATTAAATGCATGGATGTATTTTCACAAAAATACTCGTAAACGATGAAGACAAGTGACACCACAGTTTTACGATAACATCGATGCAATATGATTTAATATATCGATATTTTATTATTACAGTCATAAATCATGGCTGAACAACTAAAATACAAATGCATTTCTTTAATGCTAAGTATATCTCCATTTAATTTGAATTAACTTGACACGAAGTTCGAATGTCTGCTCTAAATTGCATAATTTTTCTTATAATTTAATATCATGGTTCTAGAATTAATTAAACGATTCGTATAATGCTCTCCCCTAACAATAATTAATTCTTATTTTATTTGGAACAATTGATAAAATTGGGGTCAACGATTGTCAGGTGAGAACTGTTTTTAACGATATGAAATATTGCATTCTGTCTCAATTCTTCATAGCTATTGATCTATATATTCCGAAGTGAAAATAAAATATTTTCGAAAACTGTATGTTTTTGTGAACTGTAATAAAAGAGTCAGTGAGAAATTTTCACCGAGGTAGACCTTCTAGCAGCCCAAACATCTCGTCCACCTTGATGGCTACAAGGAGAGCAGGTCGCTGGTATAGATCAATGGAGGCACTAGGTTCAACAGGCAGTGATCCTCTTGCACATGAGTTACTCGTCCGCCATCTCGAAGGTTTATGGCACCTCTACTGATATTGATAGTACAGGTGCCAGGTTGTCATAATTCACATGGCTCACTAAACTACTGAACTTCTGTCTTTCCAGAGATGTTTTACAACTTGACGTCAGATTTGAACAATGCTCTATGGGAATGGTAGTTAATCTACTGTCCTAGACTGTTATGAAGGCTCTTATATACTTATATTACATGAATATTCTGATGATTCAGCTGCATGGACTGAATTTTATAGCTTGGAGTGCATTTGTGACTCTGCCTTTGTTATTATGGAGCAAGTAACTAGGTTTCCCGATAATATCGAATAGATGACAATTCACACGTCATATGTGTGCATATAGTATGCATGGCAGTTTAAATGAAAAATGTGGCATTGTGTGAGTGTTATTTTGATCGATAATATCGTTGAATGGATGACAATTCACACGTCATGTGTGTGCATATAGTATGCATGGCAGTTTAAATGAAAAATGTGGCATTGTGTGAGTGTTATTTTGGATTAGGTGAAACTATCGTGTTTGGTAAAACTATCGGTTGGAAAACCATATTCACTGAAATAGTCAATATTTGACTAATAGGAATTGCTAGAAGCTGATGTCAACTCACGTGACCGTCAGATTTTCAGTGAAAATGTGCCATTGTTTGTGTGTTATTTTGGATCTTCTTTGGTTTGTTAAAACTATCGGTTGAAAACCGTATTCACTGAAATAGCCCTTACTTAGCTAATAGGTATTGCTAGAAGCTGTCAACACACGTGACATTTGAATTTTCAGTGAAGATGTGGCATTGTGTGTGTGTTGCTTTGAGTCTTTAATTTGTTAAAATTATCGGCTGAAAACCGTATTCATTGAAATAGCCCTTACTTAGCTAATAGATATTGCTAGAAGCTGTCAATACACGTGACATTTGAATTTGCAGTGAAAATGTGGCTTTGCGTGTGTGTTCTTTTGGATCTTCTTTGGTTTGTTAAACCTATCTGTTGAAAATCGTATTCACGGAAATAGCCCTTACTTGGTTAATAGGTATTGCTAGAAGCTGTCAACACACGTGACATTTGAATTTTCAACTTATATGTGACATTGTGTGGACGTTGCTTTTGAATATAATTGAATCGTTGAATTACTGACCTATCTGTGAGCTTGATAATGTAGCTAACTAAGTGAAACGTGTGATTATTGGCACATATTAATCTCTGTCTCCTACTACAATAATATTGCAAATTTGGATTATCTCTGATAGACGACATAGCCTGTCATGGCAAAGTTTAACCACCATTACTGTTTGACATAAATCATTGTTTAACGACTTCTTTAGAAATAATCTCATCCGACATTAATGTTATAGACTATATAGCTTCGAGCGATTGTTAGAACATCATAAATCAAATTCGCTCTAAGCCTCGGCTAAGCTCAGCTCAACTTGCTCAGTTTGGCTGCCGCATTTCTTGTGGCACAACAGGCATGCTGGACAATTTTTGCACAAACACCTACGATCACCTCAGGCATGTCGCAACATTGAGAAATTCTCAAATCCACGTACTCCTCTTCACACCAGCTTCACTTTCGTAGATCCGCTTTTCCAAAAACGATATCGACACTTTCGTTAATGAAAATGCAATCAGCAAGAGGGAACTTTGTTCTGTTCGTAGCAAACATTCATCATACTCTAAGAACCAATCACAAGTTATATTGAGATACACCCTGGAGATTTTAGACATACATATCAGAGATATTTGCAAACTTTCTAGAATAATACTAAACAACAGCTGTAGATACACAAGACACAAGTTCTAATGCCAGACTCTCTCTAACTGTTCGTACTGTGCCCACCTAGACGCCAACAATATGCGGTGTTTGGAGAGTAACTTGTGGGTGGAATGAGAGTTAGTTTAGCTGACTCAAATTCACGCTTCATCTGTTAAAAACAATCTACCATTATCGAAACAGGTAAACCTAACTTGGAAAAAAGAGACCGATCAATCCTATAGCGCACAAGAGATTGGATTAAGATCCAAATAACTCCACCAATCTCTCTTTAAAAGTCAAATTGACACTTCATCTAACATCCAAATACCGTAACATGCAAAAAGAATATCGAAAATTGAAATCGTTCTGTCAATTCTTCCATGAAAACGAAATTCGCGTTTCAGGTATTAAACCATGATAAATCGATATCGAGAGAGGAAGATCTACTCGGAAGCGAGAAGTTGAACCAATACACAGTAAACTGGAGCAATTTCTGATAAGCCCCATGAGCCCAAAAATTAAACGCATGCCTGACCCATTGCTCCACAGTGCACCAGTATCGACCAAAGGAACCTAACCTCAACGCCGTAACACACAGACAGAGGCTCGAAGACTCAGACTACTCCACCGATTCCTCGCTGAAAATCACACGTCTATCGAACGACAATGCTCGTTATGTCGAAAAAAGATCGTTCTTTTGCCCGCGTGAACAATGGAGTTTAATCGACGAGCGAAGATAAATTCAGCGCGCAAGGGAGACAAGAAACGTTACCTGGCTCCGTTCGTTCTCGCTTGTAATCAATGTAAATAGCCGACGTATCATTTCACCATTGTTCGCGAATCAACGGCAGTCGGGGCAAAAACTGATTACGCGCGGCTATCCGAATAAACCGGATGGAAGGTCGGGCCGGATAGTCGTGTAATTCTATTCGATGGAACTAAAAAATCGATCCCGCGATACGTCCGCGCCCGCGACTCGCAGATCTGACATTTTTACTCCTAGCAGCGCCGTAGGGACAAATGCGAGTGGTAGGGATAGGTGGAAAGAGCCGTCGGGTCTGTTCGGTCGACGGAGCGGTCGAGTGGTGGGGGTAGGTAGAAAGAGCCGTCGGGTCTGTTCGGTCGACGAAGCGTTCGAGTGGTGGGGGTACGTGGAAAGAGCCGTCGGGTCTGTTCGGTCGACAGAGCGGCGAGTGGTGGGGGTACGTGGAAAGAGCCGTCGGGTCTGTTCGGCGGACGGAGCGGGTGAGTGGTGGGCGTAGGTGGAAAGAGTCGTCGGGTCCGTTCGGTTGTTGAAGCGACCGAGTGGTGGGGGTAGATCGGTAGTCAGTGATGCGGTGTTCCGGCGATATCGTAAACAAAGTGTATTAAAAAAGATTGGCCGCGTGCACGCTTTACCGCGTCGCGATTACCAAACGTCGAAACAGATGGCGCGGTATAACGCCGCGACTCGACGAGGTGTGGCGCTAGTGTCGCGAAGGGTCGCGAGCAGCTTGGACTCACCATGCGTGGGATAGCCTCGGTATAAAATACATCGGGTGGACGGCGGTGTGGGGACGTGGGCTTAACTTTATTGGGAGATACGTGGACGTTCGTGGCCGGCACAATTGGCCCGGATTATTTCGAAATTCGCGTGCCACGATGAATTGAAAAACGTATCGCCCGATAGAGACATTACGGCCGGCTACGCGGGCCGTATCGAGCTTCCTAATGTTTACCATTAGTCTCCCTTCGCGTTCGGGGTTGGTCGGAAAGTAACGTCACTCTCGGTACTTCTCGCGAGGATTTACGGGTGTTGTTCGTGGACGGGAGTGAATGCCTGATGCGCCTGTGAAGGATGTCCTCGATGAGGTATGACACTGGGGCAACTTGTTGGCAGAGTACATTGAATCTGTGATAGATTGCTGATCGAAGAAAATGTGTCGAAATGTTTTCTAATTTTCGTTTTCTCCTTTTTGCCCCTTCTTTTTAAGGGGGATAAGCGGCAGTTTGTTTCTGTAATTGGATGTTTGTAGTTGGATCAATTTGTGATTCACAATCAGTGAGGACTATCGGGTTAGGTTGTCATTATAATTGTTGGTAATGGCTCGTTTATTTTAGATGTTCTAGCGGTTGTAATGTTTTTAAAGATTCATTGATATTTTGAATCTAAATGAATGCAAATTCAAAATTAAAATTTATTGCACTTTAGGTTTAGGTAATCTATATTTTCCTTTTATAATTTTTGAAGTTAGTAACAATCTTAGTCCCTTGGTAGAATAATTTTGGAACCAATAATATTAATGAACAGACTACTTATGAATTGTAAATAAGTGGTTACTATTGCACACCTGTAGCTTTCCTTGTTATCAAATTTTTATTATTATAAGTTAACTTTTGGCTTGTAAAATTTTATTAATAATATTAACGCAATTATGCAAGAGGATTCTGATTTATAAATTCCTTTTCACCCAAAATTTTAGTAACAAATAGGTTGTATATTTTCTATGAAAGTAACATAAAGCAGAAAGTGTTATAAACTATTTTTTCTAAACGAAAGAATTTTCGGAATTTGATACATTTAAATAATTATATTGATACAGAAAGTATATACTATTGGATATTATATTATTTAAATATTAAATAATCGTACGAGAAATGTAATTTTTAAAAAATTGGGATTACATAATAAGGATTGCATAATAGGATAGAGGTTTTCAGAAAAGAGAATGAAAATTAAGTGAACAAATTGTAAAAATTATTAAAACTAGAGAGAAATATATATTGGAAGCAAAATAACCGTATTACATGCAGGGTGACTTGATATTTTAAATTATCGATATAAGCACAAATGATGTGTAGAATTTGCGAATAGTAATACCGAATTTATGTTAATATATTCAAATGAATATTAATGTGATCCTATTTTACATATCTATACCAACGGAATTTGTATACATATTTATGATCAATATTTGTCATCTATTTACAAGTGTCAATAATTCCATTTTTCCTTATTGCACTATTCATTTACAGGAATACAATAAGTATACAGTTTTATTACATACAAAAATAATCCAACATTTACAACATACCCATAACGTCAATTTTTTAATAAATATTATATATAATCACCATGTTTTACTATTATTATTATGAAACAATTTTATCAATACTTCGTACAAAATAATCCAATCAACAAAATTATTTAATATCAATTTCAACAAATGTATTTGCTGAAAAATTTGGAATAAGATTTATAATAAAATTAATGAAAGTTTATAATAAATAAAAATAAAGAATTTAAATTTAAATTCTTATTCTTTTGTAATTACCGTGCACCTAATTGCATACAAAAACAATCCAATACTTACAACATCCCCATAACATCAATCTTTTAATAAGTATTATATATAATCACCACGTTTTACTATTATTATTATGAAACTATTTTATCAATTCCTCATTCAAAGTAATGCAGTCAACAAAACTATTTATTATCAATTTCAACAAATTTATTTGCTGAAAAATTTGGAATAAAGTTTGTAATGAATAGAAATAAAGAATTTAAATTTAAATTTTTATTCTTTTGTAATTACCGTGCACCTAATTACGTACAAAAATAATCCAATATTTGTAACATACCCATAACATCAATTTTATAATAAATATTATATATAATCACCACGTTTTACTATTATTATTATGAAACAATTTTATCAATACTTCATACAAAATAATCCAATCAATAAAATTATTTAATATCAATTTCAACAAATGTATTTGCTGAAAAATTTGGAATAAGATCTATAATAAAATTAATAAAAGTTTATAATAAATAAAAATAAAGAATTAAAATTTAAATTTTTATTCTTTTGTAATTACCGTGCACCTAATTACGTACAAAAATATTTTAATACTTGTAACATACCCATAACATCAATTTTATAATAAATATTATATATAATCGCCAGGTTTTACTATTATTATTATGAAACAATTTTAGCAATACTTCATTCAAAGTAATCCAATCAACAGAATTGTTTTATATCAATCTGAACAAATTTATTCGCTGAAAAATTTGGAATAAAGTTTATAATAAATGGAAATAACGAATTTAAGTTTAAATTTTTACGCTTTTGCAATTACCGTGCACCTAATTTCTTTCACCCCTTCGTGCGTTCTCCAAATACGCATCATATTCCCCACACCCTTCCCACTCGTAAAACAATTAAAGAAACCCTCGAGAATCAGGATTGCAGGATACAGTGTTTGCGTATTTAGCCACGTTTAAACTGCTGAATTCTGAATAAGTACGTTACTCGTGGATCCCATTCCGCGTAATTTCCATCCCTTTCCTTCACGCGATTCCAACCCCGGAAAAATGAAACAACCCCCGTGCTTTCACCGTTCGTTTAGCGCTAGTTGCTTGATTATGTCCGCGCGCAATTACGCGGTAGTTAAGGCTCTCCTTCATTTGGGGCCTTGTTAAGTCGCCAGGCGAAACCTTTTCATATAATAGGAATTGCAGCGGCCAGGCTGTTCGCCGCAAACTTTAACGGCATGTTCACGATGCTTTCGCGAATGCTTCTTCCTACGATTTTCGTCGCGATACCAGCCGAATGCTCGTTCCTCCGAGTACCGAGTCCTCGAGGAGAAAATGGTCCCTGGTCCTGGAACTTTGCTACAGCTCCGCTCCTTTCGCGTATCGTTTCGCGATAGCTGGGATTTCGCGCGAATACGTGGGGCTTGAGACGGCAGGATTTAACCATTTGCGGATGGAGAAGGTTGTCTTGTTTCTTTGGGGAGGTGGAAGATGTCACAAAATATTTTTTCCTCCTTCTCCAAATTGCAATGTGTTTTTGGAGACATTTAGCAATTTTTTTGAATGCATGGTAATTCTTATTTTAGTTATTTTTGAATATGATGGTCATAGAATGCTTAGGAATTGGAATTTTGAAAATTGTAGACTGACAATAGGCCATAAATTGTATTTATTTAATAAGTTTTCCTTTGCGGATGGAGAAGGCTGTCTTGTTTCTTTGGCAAGGTGGAAGATGTCTCAAAATATTTTTTCCAGGGGGAATATTATTTACCTCCTTCTCCAAATTGCAATGTGTTTTTGGAGACATTTAGAAATTTTTTTGAATGCATGGTAATTTTTATTTTGGTTATTTTGGAATATGATGGTCATAGAATACTTAGGAATTTTGAAAATTCTATACTAATGGAAATTTTTGAAATCAAGGTGCTGATTTTATATTATAAGGAGATTATTTCGTTTCCAGAATTAAAGACATCTGAAAATATTTTTTCCAAGGGAAGTCCTGTGATCGTGTCTTTATTTCCTTCTCCAAATTACAATTCGTTTCTGGAAACATTTGGCAATTTTTTTGAGTGTATGCTAATTTTTATTTCAGTTATTTTGAAATATGATGGTCACAGAATGCTCAGGAATTGAAATTTTAAAAATTCTAGACTGATGGAGGTTTTTGAAATCAAGGTGCAGATTTTATATTATAAGGAGATTATTTCGTTTCCAAAATTGAGGTCCCAGAAATTTTTTTATAAATTTTTATTAGTAGTTGAATATAATATAAACAGGAATGTTCTCTGAAGAAGCTGTATTTATTTAATAGGTTCTCCTTTGCGAATGGAGAAGGCTGTCTTATTTCTTTAGGAAGGTGGAAGATATCTGAAAATATTTTTTTCTGAGAAAATATTTCCAGGGGGAATAGTTTTTCCTCCTTTTCCAAATTACAATTCGTTTCTGGAAACATTTGACAATTTTTTTGAATGCATGGTAATTTTTATTTTGGTTATTTTGGAATATGATGGTCATAGAATACTTAGAAATTGGAATTTTGAAAATTTTAGACTGATGGAAGTTTTTGAAATGAAGTTGCTGATTTTATATTTTAAGGAGATTATTTCATTTCCAAAATTGAGGTCTCAGGGAAATTTTTGTATAAATTTTTATTAGTAGTTGAATATAGTATAAATAGGAATGTTCTCTGAAGAAGCTGTAAATTTATTTAATAGGTTTCCTTAGTGGTCGATTTCAGATTTTTCTTTTTTCTCTTATTTTCGTAGAAGATTTCCTTGTGTGTTGATTTTAATCTTCCTGAAGCTTCTTTTAAATCCTATTGTAATATATCTACAGTACTAAATATTTTTCCACTATTACTCCAAAGAAAATTGATGTTTCGAGCTAAAAATATTAAGCACAGGTTAAATTTCGAATTTTATCAGAATTTATCGTGTAG
>NW_016921179.1:72620-88489 GCF_001483705.2 Eufriesea mexicana
GTGTAGGGCGCAAGGTATCTCTGAGGGTGGTATATGATGATACAAAGGGTCTGCGATGGGCGGTTAACTGTTAATATTTACAGCCCCCCACCCTTCCAATAAAAGAACTTCGACTTTTATCTTCTGAAACTTCCTTGATAAAATGTCTAAACTTTTCTCGTTTGTACAATGAAAAGAGTAATAAGAAAAAAGGACTCTCCTGTTTGGACTTGAATATAATGATTAAAGTTAATAAATAAATGAGAATTGTAAGTTATGATTATTTCGTTCGTCAAAGTCATTGCAATGACAGTGGATCATAATAATTTGTATTTAACACTCCATCATATTATCCATTTAAATAAAAATGATCCAAAAATAAGGACAAAACTGGAATTAATATTTTCCCCAGCAATAAATCCACAATGATATTGACAATGACAATGACTTCGAATAATTTTGATCCAATGTTCCATCGTTTCAATTCCTTAAGACAAAAATATCCAGAATTAAAAATAAAACTAAAATTTTTATATGAAATGCCACGAATAACAAAAACAACAACAGTAACAACAACAGCAACAACAATGATAGTGATAATTACTATCACGATGACAGTGCCAGTGCCAATGATAATAAGCACGATGATGACTGTAGCCATAATAAAGACTCGTGAAACTAAATATGAGTACAAGCCTCCTGACTGACGAAGATTTTAATTTTTGAAACGAGAAAGTCTGTAGGAACAGAGACAAAAGAAAAGAGGCAGTAGCTGTAGAAAAGGAAAGCAGAAGTACAGGAAGAAAACTTGGTGAAAGAGTGAAAACAGTGACGGATGAGGGAGTAGGGGTTCGCGAAGGCTTGGTCGCCAAACGTGAGCGAAGGGTCCAGGCCCAAAGGAAGCCTTGGAGAATAGGAACTGAAAACACCGGGGAAGTTACGAAAAGTTACGATCGTGGATAAGAAACCGAAAGAGATATGGAGAAAGTATCGAGGTGTAACCCTTTAAGGCTCAGCTGGGCTTAGGCGAAAAAAGTTTGCGAAAATTGACCAAGCTCGCGCAATATCGCGGGTACCAGTGGATGAAGAATAGAAGAGGAAGTACGAGGAAACAAATTTGAAAATATGGATGACAAGTAGTACCTAGCAGTGGCTCCTATGAGATTTACTATGGTCTTCTGACTATATCATATTTTCTTGGTTTTTAATTTTATGAATAAATTGCATTTTCTTTTTTCTCTGGGAAAATACTTTTTGTATACCATTATGGTATAACATGTATAGGTAATGTGGAATGATCTGAGTGTTGTGAGATTTACTATGGTTTGATGATTTAGTCAACAGTAATTAAGAAATTTAGTTTGTTATTTTGACAATATTTGTTTATTTTATCTAGATAGGTATAGAGACAGAGAAAATTGTGGCTACTACGAGATTTATTATGGTTTGTTGGTATAGCTAGAGTGTTAATTGACTTTATAAATGATTTTTCCTTTTTTAGAAAAATTTGTTTTCTTACTATTGTGATATAGTATCTGTAAACAGTGAAAACTACTATAATATTATAAGGTTTTCAATAATATTGTATAATATAATAATAGTCAACAATGACATTGCATTCTATGAGCTAAATAAGATCAATCCTTTATTTATTAGACAAATATTTATTTATAGGAAAATAATTATTTCATCTTTTTCTTATTAAGAAAATATCTTTTTATACTAGGAGAATACTTATTACATCTTTTTCTTATTAGGAAAATATTTATTTATGCTAGGAAATTATTTATTTCATCTTTTTCTTATTAGAAAAATATTTATTTCATCTTTTCTTTATTAGGGAAATATTTATTTAAGCTTGGAAAATATTTATTTCATTTTTTTCTTATCAGGAAAATATTTATTTATGCTAAGGAAATAATTATTTCATCTTCTTCTTATTGGGAAAATATTTTTTTATGCTAGGAAAATACTTATTTCATCTTTTTCTTATTAGGGAAATATTTATTTATACTAGGAAATTATTTATTTCATCTTTTCTTTATTAGGAAAATATTTATTTATTTATGTTGTAGACCTGGTAATATGATAATTACTGGAAAATTTAAATTGGGTTGCTGATAAAGTCAGTAATAGTCTCGTATTCTATAACTTTCTAAATTTATTTAGTATTTTTTTTGTTTTGTTCTTATTTTATTCTAATTTTAAGTTTTTTTTGTTTTGTTCTTATTTTATTCTAATTTTAAGTTTCCATAACGTTGCACATAAAAATAGCAAGCAGTATATAACTATCACAAAATTTACAATAAATTCCATTTTTATGATTAAAAAAAATACTTCTATTTATTACAATGTAACATATACGTATATACGCCAATTTACTGAGCATCTGAAACTCGCCATTAAAATAATGTTAAAGGAAAGTAAATGATAAAGATACAAAGCAAAGGAGCGAAGGAAAAATATTCTATAAGAAACTCCTCATTAAAATCAACATGAATTGAGAAAAGTGCAACAGAATCTCAAAGTCGAATACTCGCTGATTGTTACCAGAACAGAGCACGAAACATATAACAGCATCATCTCGTGCAATTGAAAAATATGTGATTGCAGTAACCATGATGACGTAAATATTTTTTATTACGATAAACAATGAATACGTAATTGAAAACAATCGTTAAAATTGCCTAACGATGTGTGGAATATCGAAGAAAAATAATTCTATGTCTTAATTTCCATATGATTTCTCATTTACCATTTTAAAAATATCGTCGACTCTATGATAGAAAGTCTTCGAATTAATATTTTTCTGTAACGAAAAAGTCATCGAGTGCAAAGGGTTAAGTTATCAAAATTTTCTTCTATCTTTCATTTATGGCAAGGATAAATAACATCATCGTAAAGTCAAGGAGTCATCTAATCAAACTTCAGCGAAGGAGATCTACAAGTAGTCGTTGAACGATGAAATTTGTAAGTAAACGTCAAAGCTCCATCAGACAACCTCGAAAACAACCTCGAGTTTGACTGAACCTAATTATACAAGTTCTCAGTTACACGAGTTGCTTATCGTACACCTTAAATGTAGTTGTTACTCACGCTTTTCATCTCTCTTACTTGAAATTTACAATAATCCCTTGTATTCGAAGCATTTTCAATATTTCGATGAAATTTTCAGATTTTTTTGTTAATAAATTTCTCATTTTTATTTTCACTACTAAATTACCATATTTTGCATTAAATATTTATTTTTATTTAATTTTATCTTTATCTTCATTATTGAAGAATTTATTATAATTATTATTTATGAATTTTCGTGTTCGATATTTTAGATTATTTTTATACATTTTTTTTTTTATTGTAATAGATTTCAGGATCTTAATTAGGATTTTAATGAGTTTAAGTAGATACCATTTTATTCTAAAAATTGATTGACTTTTGAGGTTACAGATTTACTGGTTATCTCGATTATCTAATTTTAATTTATTTCAATATTTTTGTTGATGTAAATATGCTAATAAAATCGAATTTTCGATTTTAGACATTTGAAAATTTTAATGTCTTTCATCTTGATGGTGAAAATATATTTCTCGTGAATTTTAGAAGAAATTTACGATACAAGCTGTCAATTTCTGAATTTTTATCTCAGATGGTATCTTCTTTTATATACTATTTTCTGGAACAGAGAAGTTAGATTTAGAAAGAAGTACGTAGCCCAGAGCTATCTAGGTATACATTAAAACCTGCACGTAGATATAAATATTCATGAAGAATGTAAATATTTGGTTATAAAAACATCTCATGTTTACTATGTAAAATTACAGTTTATGAAAGCTAAATTGGAAAATAATAAAATATAAGTGTATTAAAATTCTAATTAATATTTTACATTAATAAGTAAAGAATATATATCGTTAAATAGAATTATTCCATCTAAAATACACTTTAAATTAAAATTAAACAAATTTTCTAATATTATTGAATTTTTCATTTTAATTATATAAAATCATACATTCGTGTAAAATAAATATTGTTACATTTAATAACAAATAATTAAATACTTAAATAACCAGAAAATCGATTTCTCTGAAATTTCGTTCAATTTTAATAATAAATTTATATTAATTAAATGTAACGTCATCACAAATCTTACGCAAATTTGGCTCAGCGAGGTAAAGACTGTTATTAGATAGCAAATTGCTGACTTTAAGTAGGGTCAGATAAAGATCGTTACCCACGAATCCTCGGCGGAGCTCAGATTTTAGGTTAATGCATCCCCTAGGAAAAATTAACTAAAATTGGTAGAATCCTTGCGTGATATATCTATCCCTGGTAACAACTTCACGAATTTTTGAGGGTGAATAAAAAGCTGAAATTTGAATCTCTTGGGTCCGGTCAGTCTTAGTCAAATTAAATCGTGGAATAAATGTGTCAATTAGGTATTTTAGGTACATTCCTTGAGCTCCTGTGAGGTCACGGTAGTATTCCTTATTTCTGTCTTTGGAATTCAGACGTTGATACCAAATTATTTTTCAAACACCATAAAACAGAAGAAGAAAAGGATCAGGATAAATGTCCTTTCTAAATAATTTTAATATTTAATATTAGATACACATTTACTGTCAATTGGACATCTCTAAGTGTGAGGCTACCTTTATGTCTCTCATGTATGAAACTGACATTTACTTTTAATAATAATACTTTTAATAATTCGCTTGTAATAATTGATGTTGTTTAATTTCTTGTGACTTATGTTCATCTATTCTGAAACTATTTAAGTGTCCCTTCCATGGAGCTCCAATATTATTATTAATTATGTAAATGTTAATTGGTCATTTCTGACTAGGTTATCTTTAACTAGGTTATCTTTGACTAGGTTATATGTAACTAGGCTATCTATATATCTCACATTCATATAATACAAATCTAACTTTTATGAGATTCGTTGCATTTTGTCTCTTTAATTTGTGTTATCCATGTACACCAACTTCCTGAAACCTCAGTAATTCTGATACCACTATTCATTACATAATTTTGATTAGAGTCTTTTAATATAAAGACATCTGAAAGCGAAGTGCAATTTTTATGATATTACTTATTTTGTCATTTAAATCTGTCTATTTGGGCTACCTTCATGGAACTACTACTACTACTACATATATTCTATAGCAATTCTAGAATGACAAAAGAGAGATCCATTATCGCTCGAGATATTAACAATTGACAACACAGTATTGAGTACAGCCATCATCACAGTACTGTATCCTTTGGATTAATATGTTCACTGAGTATTTAAATTCCACAAAAATTCTAGAGTAATCAATGTATAGTACAGTTATGGCTAGAGATATTAACAATTGACAGTACGGTACTTGATACATCCACCAACTGTAACCGTTTAATTTCGATATAGTTCTTTACTGAATAACCATTTAATTAGAATGTCTAAATACAAGGGTAGTCGTGTGCAAGGATTCAATTTTTACGAAACCCAATCCACTCCGACTGTTTAATTCGCGTGGTCTATTTGAAACGAACATTCTGAAGCTACTTGGAAGCTGATCTAACCGGTGTTCTGCGTCTATTATACCTCTGCATTTCGAAGTATATCATTTGATAGCAGGCTACGAGATCCTCCACTTCAACCCAAGTGGCTTCCAGTGATCCTGTGGCAGAGGTTCGTCTACGCTCTCCTCGGAGGTTCCTGATGTTGGCCATATACCAGTTCGTCCATGGAAGCTTACCTTATGGCTGCCGGTGATCGTGTGGCACAGGATCGCCCAAGTTTGCCCATCCTTTGGGTGTATGTCTGTGTCAGACATACACTGCTTTCATCGTAGCTGTGTTGGTGTCTCAGCTTATCCATAAACTTGGGTCACGCATTTGCGTTTGGCCCTTGTAAGTTCCCGTATTCCTAACAAGATAGGAGTGTACAAAGTACTGGTATTAAAGAATTAAGAGGAGACTGTATTTATTCGCATTCTTGAGTCTGGTCATCACATGTATGTGAAATGGTAGAGGAAGATGTTATTTTAATTATTTACAATCAGTATAGTTCATAATATATTGCAATATAGCATAACTATACTAGTGTACTATGCTATATAATATATTTCAGTATGGTATAGTATACTATAATATATTATGCTATGCAATGCTATGCTATGCTATACTATGCTATGATATGTACAGTATCATGCTGTGTATAGTATGACTATAATGCAACCCACTATTATCTATGTAATATATTTCAGTATGGTATAGTATACTATACTATATTATGCTATGCAATTCTATGCTATGCTATACTATGCTATGATATGTACAGTATCATGCTGTGTATAGTATGACTATAATGTAACCCACTATCATCTATATAATATATTGCAGTACAGTATAGTATATTACATAGTGTAATATTGCAGTATTGGATATACAGTATAATACACTGCAGTGTACATTGTATTATAGTACACTACGTTATAGTGCAAGTATAATATACTAACCAATAGTATAATCTAGTATACTAGAGCACACGTGTACTATATCATACTATAGTTTATTACAGTATATAGCATCTTATAATTTACTATACCTACTATGTCCTATATATTACAACAAATTCACTTATCTAATAGTAACGCTGAATAACCAATAATGAAAATTGATTTAACATCTAATAGATTGATCTTATTATCGGATCCTATGTTATTTTAACATTTTTACTTCTGTCAATGAGTGTTGTTAGTTTTTAAAATCTTGCATCTTTTTTCTCTGTCATCCTATATACTAATAATCCCCAAATAATATAGTAATTCTTAAAATTGGTGCAGTACTGCAATACAAATATTTTTAATATTAATTTACGCAAAATAAGGAAATAATAGCTAAACATTGAACACAATTCTAAAATCTGAGTTAGGATTTTATAAAAAAATACTTCATGAAGTTAGTATGTCAGAACAATTTATCCAGTATTGAAAGTGAAATTGATTTTTAGGTTCTTCCGTTTAATTTTTAAGAATTAATATTTTTATTTTCCTCGCTTGTGAATGAAATACCATCAGTTGGAAGTCATTATTCTTTTATTGCACGGAACGTTAAGACAGAATGCAGTCCTGTACTATCCTAAGTGCCTTGACGTCAATACCCACTGCTTGATACTTTAATTTACGATCTCGCTATGTGGCAGCTCGTATACTTCCAAGACTTCGTAAAAGCAAGGAAAAGATCTTTGGAAACGGAAAGATAAGAGAAGAGAAAACTGGGAATGTCGAAAGAAGTCTGAAAAGAGAAGATTCGAAGAAAAGAGAGGAAGATGGAAGTGTGGGTGAAACGTAGTATGAAACGTAGCATCACTGGTGTAACTAGTATAGTGTTCATTCTTTCTCTCGTTATAGAAGCAAAATTGATATTTGGCAGAAACTATTTCAAGAATCTGCCAATAACCTATCACAATGAGATACAATGAAGTCATGTAGGTATGAAATATTCGAACTTGTACAGCAGATATTGCATTCTTTTCAATCATTCTACATCTGGATAGAGCTGGGCAATTACATACTACTAACCTCGAAAATGTATCCAATATCACTTGAAATAAATTGCAGAATGGAATATGTAATCTGTTATAAATTAGTTTTACAATGATTTAATTAATAAATTAAATCCATCGAAAATTAAAAATTCACTATAAAACAGGAATTAAAATAATCACGAAATTAACATTGCAAAATTGTTCATACACACATCGTAAAACTTTACCACATATAAGAATCTAAAAGTTACTAATATAGTTTGTTAATTGGTTCATACTACCAACCTCGAAAATGTATCCAATATCACTTGAAATAAATTGCAGAATGGAATATGTAATCTGTTATAAATTAGTTTTACAATGATTTAATTAATAAATTAAATCCATCGAAAATTAAAAATTCACTATAAAACAGGAATTAAAATAATCACGAAATTAACATTGCAAAATTGTTCGTACACACATCGTAAAACTTTATCACATATAAGAATCTAAAAGTTAATAATATAGTTTGTTAATTGGTTCATACTACCAACCTCGAAAATGTATCCAATATCACTTGAAATAAATTGCAGAATGGAATATATAATCTGTTATAAATTAGTTTTACAATAATTTAATTAATAAATTAAATCCATTGAAAATTAAAAATGCACTGTAAAACAGGAATTAAAATAATCACGAAATTAACATTGCAAAATTGTTCGTACACACATCATAAAAATTTGTCACATATAAGAATTTAAATATTAATTAATGTAGTTTATTTATTGGTTTCTAATTTTAGAAAAATAATAATTATTTAGGATTCGTAATTGGAGGCCTACGAGCATCTCTATGACTCGTATACTTATTTGTATCACAGATTTAGGGTTAACCAGAGAGTTGGATTTCCCGAGAATCCCAGGGTTGGTCTAGTGCCTGAGGAATGTAACTATTGGTGGATTGAAAATTTGCATTGGAGAGAGGTGTCAGATTGTAAGGAGAGGAAGCAAGGATGGTGTAAGCTACCGGTGGATTAGCTTGGGTAGCTGCGTGAGTAATAAAGCCATGACGTCTGCGGATCTGTTGACCATGTTTTTCTAAAGAGGATTAAGCTAACTTAGACATCGTCCTAAAGTAATTGAAGATCCCGCTGCATTTGTTGGCTTTATGGATTTATTGCTACCACGTGTTCTTTTAATCATTTCGGTTGAAATAACGCTTCTCAGACAAAATGGCTACCTTGGCTATTCAAAGTGAATGCGTCCAGCTGGTGTCAGACATTTCTGCTATCAGTTATCGTTGAAATTTAGTATTATTTTGTTCTTGCCACTTAACCTTATTAAAATTCAAGAGTGAAATGATGAATTCAATTATTAATTTAGTAATTTGAATCTTCTTCTATATATAATGGTACTCCTGGTTGGAAGATGCAGTAATGAACTTCGTTTATGTTCTTCTATTTGTTATTATTGGTCCTTATCACACGTGAAGGTTTTGAACGTAAATAATTGCAAACACCTGACGGTACAAATATTTGAAAATTTGAAAATCTGATAATCCCTAGATTTCTAGTGTTTTCTTATTTTGAAGATGGTGTTTTTCCTATTTGATAAAAATTCGCGTGTCACGTGGGAACTGACAAAAATCCAACACAGTGAAAATTATAATTCTGTTTATATTGTTATACATTTATTTTAATAATTTCTTTGAAGTAAATTTCTTTTATTTCTTCAATAAAATTATTAATAGGAATTCTAATTGAATTTTAATGGAGTAATGAACTTTAAACGCAAAGGTACTAATTATAAGGTATATTTATCTTAAGAATGACTATATCTGAAATATTTGACTGTATTTATTCTAATATCATTGTATTATAGTAATAATTATTATTAATATCAAGACTGTAAGTGGTAAATACAGATTACATGAAACTTATATACTCATAAATATTCCTCTGATTAATTGTGCTCGTCATATTTCATATTTTTATTCTTATATTTTAATAAAACATCATACTGTGTTTACATAAAATCTTTTTCATAATTAAAATATACCAAATATCTTAAAATATTTTGTTATTTGAAAACTAAAAAATATAACTTACAGTATGAAAATATTATACAATTATAAATATAGCTCTAATTAAATGTTCCCATCACATTTTCTCGTTTTATAACTATACCTTGATAAATCAACACAGTATCTGCACAAAGCTCGTTCTTATTCGAAATAAACCGAATATCCTGGCAAATTTCATCATCTAAAACTTATAAAATATAAGTTAAATAAGAATATTATACAATTATAAATATAGCTCTGATTCACTATTCCCATCACATTTTCTCTTGTTATGACTACACCTTAATAAATTGACACAGTGTCTGCACAAAATTCGTTCTTACTCGAAATAAACCAAATATCTCGACAAATTTCGTAACCTAAAAACTAGAAAATAAAATTTACGTAAAAATATTATAGAATTGTAAACATAGCTCTGATTAACTTTTCTCGTAATGTTTTCTTTCTATAACTACACCTTAATAAATTAACACAGTGTCTGCACAAAATTCGTTTTTATTCGAAATAAACCAAATATCCTGGCAAATTTTGTCACCTAAAAACTGTGCACAGAATTTCGTCACCTAAGAACTAGAAAAAACAACTTTTGTGAAAATATTATACAATTATAAATATAGCTCTAATTAACTCTTCCCATCAAATTTTGTCATTTCATAATTACACTTTAATAAATTGACACAGTGTCTGCACAAAATTCGTTCTTACTCGAAATAAACCAAATATCTCGACAAGTTTCGTAACCTAAAAACTAGAAAATAAAATTTACGTAAAAATATTATAGAATTGTAAATATAGCTCTGATTAACTTTTCTCATAATATGTTTTCTTTCTATAACTACACCTTAATAAATTAACACAGTGTCTGCACAAAATTCGTTCTTATTCGAAATAAACCAAATATCCTGGCAAATTTTGTCACCTAAAAACTGTGCACAGAATTTCGTCACCTAAGAACTAGAAAAAACAACTTTCGTGAAAATATTATACAATTATAAATATAGCTCTAATTAACTCTTCCCATCAAATTTTGTCATTTCATAATTACACTCTAATAAATTGACACAGTGTCTACACAAAATTCGTTTTTACTCGAAATAAACCGAGTATCTTGACAAATTTTGTCGCCTAAAACCTGGAACACCCTGTACACTGAAACTGGGATCACAGAGAAATATGCAAAGACTAGTCGAAATGGGCAGCGTGTTGTTTTGTTGGTGTCGGGTTATGTAATTCGCAGAGGAACAAGGAAACTGCTTCTCCCAACGTGTAATCAACCTGATCCAACGAAGTTTGATCCTTCTGAGCTTCGACTAATTCCAGCCGTTAATTACAAGTTTTACATTTGAATTTAACGGGTATCCCTTTGCCCTTTCAAGCGTTACCTATGATTTTCCTGCTCCAGGAGCAACGGTGGATAATACTCCCGAGAGAGTTGTGATCCGTAGCTGCTAATTACCCCAGGAACCGGTAGAAAATGAAGGTGGAAACGATAATCGCAGATGGAATAGAACCGCGCGAGGCTTTCTAAACACGCTCCCTGATCATCCTGCGATTCCGCTTAGTCGGTGCTTCCCTAAACCGATATGAAAGTCACGTCCCTGCCTCACGGTTTTAAGCTTATCGCGGGATCTAAGAACGTCGTTGCTTAATTGTCCGTAAATTGCTCTTCCTCCTTTGCTGCGAAAGAGTTCCAGCGTTTCGAAGAAGCCTCTGGTGTTTGGAACTCCTTTGTTAGGGAGGAGTAAATTAAAATGTGGTGTTTGCATGTGGTTAAGTGGTACGATTTGTACTTTTCTGACAGGGTTAGGGATTAGGGATTGGAATAATTGGGTGTTGGAGGAAAGTGATTTCTTTTTTCGCATTTGGGTTTATTGTATTATTTCGTTGGTAGATAGGTTACCAGAGAGGATTTTGGGCTATTTTCGTTTTGACGATTATACTTCTTGGTAGTTTGCTTCCGTTGAGCGTTTTGAAGTGTCCATTATATTTAGTTGCGATGGGTGTGGTATTAATGTGGGAATTATGAAGCTGGATTAGGTAGCTGTGTGTAATATGTGTGTGGACAGTAATAATTAATGTGGTGTGACTAGAATAAATAATATGATATGGTTATAGTATATAGTATATATAATTAATAGTAGTGACAGCACTGTATAATATTATATAATACTACAATTATATTGTAGTATGCATGAATTATATTAACTAGTTTCATAGTTGTGATTAAAGAATTTTGGAATATCTGTTGTATAGTCATTTTTATCGTCCAAAAATATATTTTTTGTATGGAATAACAATCTTCTATGAGATATAAATGAAAAAATGAAAACCTGTTGCGTAAATCGTCGATTTAAACATTGCAGTACGAATTTTCTTTTATTAATGAGATTTTCATTTATAATGGTTAAACATTACTGTATTTTATCGGTCCGAAATGAAGATAAATTGCGTTACTTTATGTTATACAAGCCGAAACTCTAAACATTTATGTAATATACGTAATTACAGGTTAAGCTATTACAGGTATATTACATACGTAGTATGCAAATATCAAAGTATTACATCATATTTCTGTGTTATTTATTTTTGAAAGATTTAATTCCGGTAATAATAATAATAATAATAATAATAATAGTAATAATGTAATAATAATAATAGTAATAATAATAATAAATCAGAATGGAGAATAATAATAAAAATAATCGGAAAAAATTTTTTTTAATCGTAATTACACTATCTTATACTTCAAATTCTCCACTATGTTATATTTGGTAATGTAATATTAATAATAGTAATAATAATAACAAATCAGAAAAGAAATTAATAAAAATAATCGAAAAAATTTTTAAAAATCTTAATTACCTTATTTTATTCTTCAAATTCTCCACTATATTATATTTTCCAATTATCTGAAAAAATCATGTACCACTTTCCATCTTTTCCATCATCGATCCCAATTTTACCTGAAAATTACAAATAAATCCATCCAATCACATCAACCTCCCATCATTCCTATATTATTACTCATTCCTTCTCCCAAATGTACTCTTCTACCAGCAGTAAATTGGAAAATACATAATCGTTGCTTTCCCATTACGAAATCATATAATTAAACAGAAGTAAAACAACATATTTAAACAGCATGCACTATTAACCCTTTGCACTCGACGATTTTTTGGCTAAAGAGGAGTAGAAATTCAAAGAATCTCCACTAAAACACTGAGGATACTTTCTTGAGCAGTAAATAAAGAATTGTATAATAATAGAATTGTAGAATTATTTGGTTTCGATACCTCGCACATCTGTTGTATAGTCATTTTTATCGTCCAAAAATATATTTTTTGTATGGAATAACAATCTTCTATGAGATATAAATGAAAAAATGAAAACCTGTTGCGTAAATCGTCGATTTAAACATTGCAGTACGAATTTTCTTTTATTAATGAGATTTTCATTTATAATGGTTAAACATTACTGTATTTTATCGGTCCGAAATGAAGATAAATTGCGTTACTTTATGTTATACAAGCCGAAACTCTAAACATTTATGTAATATACGTAATTACAGGTTAAGCTATTACAGGTATATTACATACGTAGTATGCAAATATCAAAGTATTACATCATATTTCTGTGTTATTTATTTTTGAAAGATTTAATTCCGGTAATAATAATAATAATAATAATAATAATAGTAATAATGTAATAATAATAATAGTAATAATAATAATAAATCAGAATGGAGAATAATAATAAAAATAATCGGAAAAAATTTTTTTTAATCGTAATTACACTATCTTATACTTCAAATTCTCCACTATGTTATATTTGGTAATGTAATATTAATAATAGTAATAATAATAACAAATCAGAAAAGAAATTAATAAAAATAATCGAAAAAATTTTTAAAAATCTTAATTACCTTATTTTATTCTTCAAATTCTCCACTATATTATATTTTCCAATTATCTGAAAAAATCATGTACCACTTTCCATCTTTTCCATCATCGATCCCAATTTTACCTGAAAATTACAAATAAATCCATCCAATCACATCAACCTCCCATCATTCCTATATTATTACTCATTCCTTCTCCCAAATGTACTCTTCTACCAGCAGTAAATTGGAAAATACATAATCGTTGCTTTCCCATTACGAAATCATATAATTAAACAGAAGTAAAACAACATATTTAAACAGCATGCACTATTAACCCTTTGCACTCGACGATTTTTTGGCTAAAGAGGAGTAGAAATTCAAAGAATCTCCACTAAAACACTGAGGATACTTTCTTGAGCAGTAAATAAAGAATTGTATAATAATAGAATTGTAGAATTATTTGGTTTCGATACCTCGCACACTGTTGCGTTACATTAAATTTGATATATTAATTAATATCGATCTTTGAAATTTTATGAAATGGTAACTGAAGCTCATCTCTCGAGTGCAAAGGGTTAATATAACAATAAAATACATATAGTATGTAAACTATATAAAAATATTAATTATAATAACATAAATTATTAATAATAATTAACCCTTTGCATTCGACGACTTTTTCTTTACAGAAAAATAGTAATTCGATGACTTTCTGTCATAGAGTCGACGATATTTTTAAAACGATAAATGAGAAATCAGATGCAAATTAAGACGTAGAATTATTTTTCTTCGACATTCCATACATCTTTAGGTAATTTTAAATTTGATATATTAATTAACGTGGATCTTTAGAATCTGATTAAATGGTGACTGCGAGTCACCTCGTGAGTGCAAAGGGTTAATAAATAAGAAAAAATTACTGATTAATAGAGAAAGTAGATGATTTATGAATAATTTCGAGCGATAATAACAATTCCGAATTTTAAATTATTATTCAAAAATAATCATCCAAAATTAACTTACAAACCATAGGAAAAATATCTTGACTCTATCATTTTATTTCTCCTAAATTCTTCAGTTTCCTAAAATTATAATAAATTATAATTTTCACCTTCTCTGTCATGGATTTTTACTCAATTTTCACAGAGAAATCGCATATTAATCCACTCCCTTGTATTACTGCTTCATCCATTCCGCGGAAAGTGCGTGGACTTCTCTATCAGTGCAACAAATTGGAAAACACGTTATCGTTGCTTGGTTATCGCGACACCGGGACAGGCAATTACCCCGAAAATCTCAATATGGCCGGCGTTGAAGTTTTAACGACGTTCGCAGTGCTCGATCAGGGATTAGCGGCTTAACAGATGCCGCGTTATAAAGAAAAATCCATCACCCAGGAATTCTCAGTTACACCGTGGCGACCGCGATAATACGGCATAGTTATCGCGCGGTGTGATTTATGGCGCCATTATACGGAAACGGATCGGTTCGCCGGTAGTAGCGCGACGTTATCATCGTAAAGTAGCAATAAAAATTTATTGGCACGCTTTTCCGAACGTTGCTAACGGGCACGATGCAAAATAGCAACTTTAGATCCTTCGTTATTCGCCATCCTTTTACGGGATTGGTCCCTCTATTTATCAGTATACTTTATCGCGCGGGTGTGTACAGGCTGCGGCAAAAGTCGCGGAATGGCTCCTTTATCGGAGACCAAGTTTTCATCACGAATGAACAATTTCCTTTTTTTTTTATGTTCACATTAAATATCGCGAGGGAGAGTTCGAGAATTCTATCGAGTAGTAATATATATTTAATCCTTTGCACTCGAGAGGCGCCTCTCAGTCGCCATTTAATCAGATTCAGAAGATGGATGTTAATTAATATGTCAAATTTAGAATTATCTAAAGATGCGTGGAATATCGAAGTAAAATAATTCTGCGTCTTAAATTGCATACTGACACAAAGACATTGGTGAAAATTCACAGAAGTAGACTCAAAAATGTCAGGAGTATTGTAATTAGTGCAAGTAATTCGAATAATGGTCATTTTTGTGAAACATTTGGGGTTAAAATTTGTTAAAATGGAAGAATTGATCCTACAACTACCCTCGAATTACTGGGCTCTGATCCCTGTTCATTCTTCGTCAATTGTGCAATGGAGTCCGTGATTTTGGGCCTGAGGACCCCGATGGAATATAAAAGGAGTCCTTTGTTTTTCATACCACCACAAGTGCCCAAAGATAAGCGCAACAAAAATGTACGTATTAAGATTTCAAACCCTTGCCTTACCATTTAAGATCCAATGGTGTGTGCCATAGCGAATAGCAAGGTAGATCACACGTCGAGCAATCTCATCTGAACATGTCGAATAATAACACGCAACTGACACAAAGACATTGGTGAAAATTCA
>NW_016921179.1:92115-95575 GCF_001483705.2 Eufriesea mexicana
TAATTAAAACCTGAAACAAAAAGAAAGAATATTAACGCGGACCCTCCGAAGTCGAACCGACAACTGGCTCGAGCCTTCACGCGGGCCCCTTATATAGCGGCGGCCGGCCGAAGATCGGCGAAAATTTCCGAACTTTACCGATTCTTTTAAAAGTTACATTTCCGCTGTAATAACTAATAATTTATTAACTTTTTTGATTTTTATCGTTAATATACGTTACAAACTATTTGTTAACAACAATTCTAATTTCCTATTGACAATAAATTTATTAATTTATTAGCTTTTTGTAAGTTACGAATATATTTTAATACAAGTACGTTGCTTGTTTAAGTAGTAGCTAATAATTTATTAATTTTTTTTACATGTATCGTTAATGTACGTTGGAAAATATTTGTTATTAACAATTTTAATTTGCTATTAACAATAAATTTATTAATTTGTCAGCTTTTTGTAAGTTACGAATACATTTTAACACAAATACGTTGTTTGTTTAAGTAGTAGCTGATAATTTATTAACTTTTTTCACTTTTATCGTTAATATACGTTGCAAAATATTTGTTATTAACAATAAATGTGGTAATTTATTAACTTTTTGCTAGTTATAGATACATTTTCACGCAAATACGTTATATATGCTAGTAATAGCCTATAATTTAGTAATTCTTCCACTTGTGTTATAAATTTATGTTGTGACCAATTTGTTATTAGAAATAAGTGTAATAATTTGTACACTTTTGCAAATTATAGGTACATTTAAACATTAGTATGATTTTCTTCAAGTAATAACCAATGGATTAATTCTTTTCTTCTGTTATAAATTTACACTATGAACAATTTATTATTAATTAGAAATTGGATTATTTATTCATTTTTATGGTCTATAACAGTATTTGAATGACGCCATTGCCAAGAATTCCGTCCACTTACCTCTCGCAGCCTTAAAAATCGTCAAATGTTTAACTGAAACATCGAAAATTTACAAAAGATAGGAAATATCTTAAACTTTGTGCGTAGCTCTTAGCTTGGTATCGTTTTCTAAAAATTATTCTTTGGAAAACGATACCAATTACCAGGTCTCACCACGAGGAGGTGGCTACGCATCGAGACCCGAACGAGTCCCGGACATGCGCCCTAGTGGCGCAGCCTGCTGGCGCTATCTGTATGAAAGGTATCCTAATCTAACTTGGAGCGAACGAAGTTAATGTGAAGCTACTGACACTTTATTAAATATCGTGTCTTACAAAAGAGTCGCGATTATTCGAAAGATCGACTAGCCTACGCGACACACTCCCGTGTACAAGACAACTTCACTCCTCGGCACCCTCCCGATCGGGCCTTGCCCACCCTGCCACCGGCGACCTCGCTATGGCTTACTCGATGATCTAAGGCAGCCAACGAACCAGCAAAACACCCAGAGACAATCGGAGGGTCCCATGCGAGGCCTAACAGTCGGAATCACGCGCATGCTCCATACCCAGACTCTATGCAAACATAACCACATAGCCGACAAGTGCTAGAGGGGCAGGCAGGCACGCTCTTGCAGTGATTCCGATTGCAGGGCCCATCCCCCGGTCGTGTGCACGGATTGGCACCCAGGACGACTAAGGTCGACGGACCCTCGTATTGCTCCAGATGCCTCGCCAGCCCGAGGGCCACCAGAGATCCCCATGCATGACGAGATTGACAGTGGCAGAAATGAGTGTCGGAGACGAGCCGTGAGAATGACTTACGAGGCGTGGAGTTGTCGAGTACACGGAAAGTACGTTGCATAGACTAGTCGATACTTAAAAACGATCGCATTCCTGTTTCCCTTTGAAAATTAATTTAAGCTGTCAGTGAACATATATTGAAAGGTTTTTATTTAGAAAATATTTATTTCAGAAATTTGTCGAGTAAACTGCTTTCGTCATAATCGTTTTCAATGATCACTCTTTTATTTTTATTTTGAATTCTGCTACCGTGAGACTGCTGAAATATTTCTTGTGTTTGTATCGCAGGCATAAAATATTTTATGCACACAGGGTGAAGTTCCAAAGGCTCCGCTATGTGAATGAAACATATTTTTCTTCCCTTCTTTTTATTTTCTTTTGTATATTTACATATTTCATACTTTCGTACTTCCATCTCCCAATTTTATTTATTCCCCAATGAACGTATTTCGTTGCAAGAGTAAAGTAATCGTTACATAATCGAGTAATCATCTGTTTTAATTTCAATTAAAAAAATAATCTAATTTTGTAATTTTAAAGTACAACGCAAATG
This sequence comes from Eufriesea mexicana, assembly GCF_001483705.2. Lineage (NCBI taxonomy): Eukaryota > Metazoa > Arthropoda > Insecta > Hymenoptera > Apidae > Eufriesea > Eufriesea mexicana. The sequence goes on from NW_016921179.1 coordinate 94,378, forward strand.
GTGTTATTTATATAAATTTTCAGTGTCTCAATATTTTCGTATTTATTATTTAAATAAATTAAAGTAATTATTAATGAATTATTAGTCATCGGTATTAATTTATTAATTTATTTTACAATATGAGATTTTTATTGCTTCAATTAAATGTATATAAATGTGGCAGATTTGAAATATGCAGTATTGTACTTCTAAGTATAATTAAAAATATTTTTAAATATATTCAAATGTTCTTAGAAATAAATATAATTAAATATGGTATTAAATATTTGTAATTATGTATTAAGAATCATGTTATATTACTTTGTATCACATTTTGATTGTAATATATTTAGTCTAAATTCATCTATATATGATGTATTTTTATATTTCAAATATACGTATATATAGGGTGTATCAATGAAATCTGATGAAGAAGAATATTTATATCTGATATATTAAAAACCTCAGATAAAAAATCAAACTATATTCATTTATTAAACCCAGTCGAGTACAACCTTTTATAAAACAATTTTCGATCGAACCAATATATGTCTGGTTATTTCGATTGGCAATATTTTTATTCTCTTCTTCTTACACAACGTAACGTTATGAAAAAATAATGAAAATGTCTGTAATATCGTGCGCCAATAACTTTACAATTCGATGGTAAATGAATATGACGAACATGTTAATATTTCAATTTAAAAGTAATTGCATATTTATTACACAGAAGCTTGGAAGTTCATTAAAATATGAGGTATTAAATTTATATTAATTCAGTTCATCGAATTATATTTAAAATTGTGAGAAGATATATTGCAAAGTTATTATCATCGGATATATTTACAAAAATCAGTATTCCTTCCTTAAACGAATATTTATAATTCACGTCAGGTATAATATATAACAAATATAAAGTACGAATAAGAATTAGAATTAAATTTCAGTACATTAATAAATATTAAATACAAAGTTGCTATGCAAGAGTAAATAATTAATCCAAAATTGCAGTACAAATGTAATTAATAAATACAAATTTATAAAGCAAAATAACGAATAATACAAAGTTACAAAGTTGTAATACGAAGATGAAGAATAGATACAAAATTCCAGAATGTAATTAAAAACTAAACACAAAATGTGAATACAAAATTATAATACAATATATGAAATACAATACAAACTTACAATATATTATAATTTATTAATATATTATAAT
>NW_016921179.1:96524-116314 GCF_001483705.2 Eufriesea mexicana
TGTAATATAAATAAATAACAAGTACACAATCACAATACAAGTAAAAGTAAAAACAGGAAATATAATATAAATTTTAAATTAATAAATTAAAAATTAAACAAAAAATGTGAATACAAAATACAATACAATATATGAAATACAATATAATCTTATAATATATTATAATTCATTAATATGCTATAATTTTTATTATAATATAAATAAATAATAAGTACACAATCTAAATAATCCAAATTTAAAACAATCTAAAATACAAGTAAAAGTAAAAACAGAAAATACAATATAAATTTTAAATATGAATATAATCTTAATGAAACAATGAAACTCAGTAGTACGAGTCAATGATATCTACCACAGAATCATCCCAAGTATACAGAACTAAAAGCCTCCCTAAAATCCTACCTAATAAAATACCCTTTCCTCCTCTTAATCAAATTTTCAAGTGAGCCCCAAAAATGTATCACGTTGCCCAAACAAGGGAGAGAAATAAAAAGGAAAATGTGGAAAAAGGGGGAAATAAAGATGAAAGAGCAGAGTATATCGCGCAGTGGATGACGCAAGACGCATCGAGGGGTGAAATTTAGGAAAAGGCAACGAAACTCGAAAGCCCGGTTACCGATCGTAGAATATCGATAGTTCGTTACGGCTGCCTGACATGTCCTCTGCTGCGGTTTCTCGGCGTTCAATCGCGACAATTAATGGCGGATTCGTTTGAATCACGACACGAGGCGGAGGGCGAAATTCAAACTGACGCAGCTGGAAATCATGGTCGGTTGGATTTTCGTCGGACTTAACGTTTCATTAGTCATGCGCGATGTTCGATGCCAGATAGCCCCGCTAATTAAATGCATATAACCCTAAACATAGTCCGTGAAACGTTCATCGCTCTGCGGCGAGCAAACAATTGGCCGATTCGTTCGTTCGCCAAGTCTATTCCGAATAACTCTTCCCTATTTTTTCTCCTCTCTTTCTCTCTTTTTTCATCCCAGAATCGCGATATCGGAGGATATTGACAGTGGAGCAGCGAACAAAATTTGGAAAAATTCGTTAGTGGATCCGATGGTGCCTGCATATTCATGTGCCGTTGGTAAATTATTTAAAATCATTTAGTTGTTGAAATAGCCATTTAAAATAGCCAATCGACCGTACGTAGTATAAATGCTTACCATTTTTCCCGACCCCCAGGTAATGAAAAAATTTTCCACCGATGCCTCTAAATTTCATACCCTTCCAACGTTTGTATCTTCTCTCTCTCTCTCTCTCTCTCTTTTTCCCGATAGGTATATCGAACACGAGTTTTGCGGATGTCGCAGTGTTGGTGAATCTCGATGGATCAATTTTTCTCTTTCTCTTTCTTCGTTTCTGGTCCGAAGAATTCTGGTCTGGTTTTCTCCCTATGGTCACTTTCGATTTTTATTCAAAGTTTCTTCGTCTCACTCTGGATATCGTGATGGTTTCGGAGACTGTTTTTAGGTTAGGTTTGGAATGGCCTGGTGGTGTTGATAAATAAATGAATTGACGAACGAGGGACGGATTACGCGGGAAAGGGACGAATCTGAATCGCAGATCCGGCGGGAGAGAAGTTGAGGCTTACAGGAAAGATTTAATGCTGGTTTCCCGACCTGAAGTCTGTTCGAGTTTCGTGTTCGTTGTTGAATTCGTCGGAGATTTGTCTAGCTACACGTTTCGCACCACGATCGTTATGTACGCTTTCAGATGTAATGAAAAGTTCGTAGTGTGCATTGAATAGATTGTCGGTCAGCCATTTTGTTGCATTGGCCATTTTATTGCGTCAGCCATTTTGTTGAATTGGCCATTTTGTTGCATTGGCCATTTTATTGCGTCAGCCATTTTGTTGCATCGGCCATTTTGTTGCGTCGGCCACTTTATTGCATCGGCCATTTTGTTCAGCGCCTTTTGAGGTTAGCCGGTATAATAACATACATCGCCATTCCATTGTTGAGATTTTGCGTTGAAAAGTTTAACTAAGTGAGTGAGGATAAACGTTAATTAGTGGAGATTTGGAGATATTTTAAATAAATGAAAAACTGAACATTTACTTATAAGTATAAATGTAATTAAATAGGGTAATATTATGGAAATATTCTTTATTAGAATTTTAGTCATGTTACTGAATTTTGATTTTTGATTATCTGAGAATGTTTCAATTATAATTAATTTGGGGATATTGTTATTTTGCTGTAAGACCAAAAAGTTTGGATATATTTGACATAATTAAAAATTATTAATATAGTTGCAAATGATTAATACTTTTTACTATGTTGTGCTGAATCTTCGTTTATACTACTGAATTTTAATTAATACAGAGAATGTTTGATTTATGGTTGGTTTGAGTTCATTACTATTGGATACTCATTGATAAAGGAAATGGATATTGATATATGAATATTTTAAATAAATAAAAAATGTTTATGTACTTAGAATTAATTAGGGATCAATATTAGGGGTATACTTCAGTAGAATTTCGATTAAATTATTGGATATTGATTTGTGGTGATTTGGAAAGATTAGATTAATACCAATTAGAAGCTGTTACTATTCTACCATGAATATATCATTCTGCATACCACTGATTGGTTAAAATTTGGTACTATTGTAAATAAATAAAAGTTATTAATTTATGTAGAATTTATTGAAGGCCACTTTACCGTAGGAAAGAACAAAATTCATTGTGTACAAAACTTAGATTATAGCAAAAATTATTAATCAATATTATAGTAAAATGATATATTGGATATTACAGTAAACTTATATAATATTATATTTATTTGTAATACGAATGAAAACCATAAATCCCACGAATTTTATTTTTTAACGAAGCCATATTATTCTAGAGATCGTTTTTTATCATCGCATTTGTAGAACACGTGCAACTTAGAGGAGAAAGATTTATAGAAAGGTCTCCGAAACGAATTTAAACGCGGAAGATTCGCTTTTGTCACTCGTAGTGATGGCCGATGGCTGAATCCTTGAATTCTAACCTTTTATCCGACTTCCACTTCAAGACGTCTTCCTGATCTATGATGGCGGCCTAAGTAGTCTTATCCATCAGCCATTTACCGACACGGTAAACCTCGCTTGACTCGAGCTCAAGACGATGGAATCGCTGTTATTTGTTCTCGCCACAGGATCCAACGTGGGTCATTCGCGGCCTCGATCCTATTATCCATGAAATCCTGGTTAATGCTCCTACTAAAGAAATTTCTAAGTGTTTAGTTACAGTGAAAGAAGATTCTATCTCATTTTTATTATTAATATTTGAAATCAAGGAATAATTGCAATAAATATTCCCTTTACAATAAGTTATATTAATGACAAATTATATTGATGCTAGTTAGAAATTCTTTTCACTTTTGGTTTCGTCCTTTGTCTTTATTATTTTTCAGATTGATAGAAATAGGGTAGTAAGCAGGAATTCAAGTTAATTGCAATAAATATCCCCTTTACAATAAGTTATATTAATGAGAAGTTATATTGATGCTAGTTAAAAATTCTTTTCACTTTTGGTTTCGTCCTTTGTCTTTATTATTTTTCAGATTGATAGAAATAGGGTAGTAAGCAGGAATTCAAGTTAATTGCAATAAATATTCCCTTTACAATAAGTTACATTAATGAGAAGTTATATTGATGCTAGTTAAAAATTCTTTTCACTTTTGGTTTCGTCCTTTGTCTTAATTATTTTTCAGATTGATAGAAATAGGGTAGTAAGCAGGAATTTAAGTTAATTTATTAAGATGGAAGCTATGAAATTAAAATACAATTATTAAGTTAATTATTTATTATGTACTAAAGCACAGTATTTTTTACTTTTCTTTCTTTTTTCTTTTTTTTTGTTATAGATTTACTCGATTGATATTGCTTAAAACGTTTCTATAAAACATTGAAGTATTAAAAGTTGTTCGTCACGCCTCGAGTAATGGTTTCAAACGTATGGAATTTGACCAGTCTATATCGGGTTTAAAGAGGGAAACGCCTAAAGCAATCACGTTTTCCAAAGAATTAGTACAAAAGAAATTTACGTTTTTATATTGCTATTCTGCCTCAATAATTTTATTTCTGAAATTTCTGTAAAAATTCCTGTGGTTAAATGTTGAATAGCATTTTTTTATTTATAAATTTATTATAAATCAGCAGGGTGTCGAATAATTTTTGCAATATATATGTTACAGTGATGCTGTTACTTATTGATTAGAAAATATTTTAAAAATGTCACTTTTAATTTTTTATCACTTCAAAAGTTATTCTTTCAATGAAATATGTGGAAAAATAACACACACATATTTGTTATATTTATATTGCAATAAGGGTTGACAATTTTTAATGTAATTAACATACATATTTGTAGACAGTGTATTCTAGTGTACTTGTTTTTAATTAATATTTATTTTTACTCGTGCAGGTAAAGTTAACACAAAGGGAAAGATTATTTAACTTTTCGCATCATTTTGATTTTAAAGCAATTTTGATGTATTTTGAATCATCATCGAGTAAACACTCATGCACGAAAGTACTCGAACGCTTACATTTGTCAACAATTAAAGTATACACGTCAAACCGAAATGTTTTAAATGATATGGTTTATATTTTAAACAGGAAATTACAAGATTATATTAGTAAAATCAGAAAATAATTCCACAATTTATACATTACCTATAGTACATTTATTAGATACGGGACGTGGTGGCGCTAGTGAGTTCCGTGCAAACTCGTCTTAAGGCTGTCATAAGGAACACGAGATGAATCAGCTTCATACTGGAACATGCTATTTCTTAAATAATAATGTTTTCGACTAATATTATACATATATTGCTTGCACAATATTTTTGTGATTCATCATAGGGATATGTATGTAGTTAATATATTTTAAACAATGTGCATATCATTGAATTATTTTCTAATTCTATTAATATAATTTTGGAAGCTCTACATCGCTTATGTATATCAATATTGTTTCAAATATTTCAATTCATTATACATATGTCACTTTTTCAAAATACTATATATACACATCGAATTCTTTCATACCTGAATGTATATGCGTTATTATTCACGGCGGCAATATTTGATTCCTTTAAAACGGTCTTCATACTTTTACTGTGGTCCATACGTATATCCATAACTCGATGAAGCCACTCGATAATCCTACATTATATAACCGGTAGCCATATCGAGCTCCGCCAGCACAAAATCCCGGTATGTAATATCAAGTTAGGTTTTAAATTACGATTTTTGGATTTTATCACTGAATTTAGGATTACATCCTCCAGTTCCCACGGGTATTGCGACCCATATTAGATATTACGCCAGTAAATTCTGCTAATATTAAGATATTCCAGCCGAATTTCGAAAACGATCGACCGATTCAATTTCTTTTCTTTTTCTTTATTTTTCTTTCTTTGTTTCCGGACAATCGCGTCTTATAAAAGACGTTTGAAAACGAAAATTGAAATTATTTCTATATTTAAAATTCTTCTCTATTTATGAATCGTTTCATGAGTTGTTCTTATCTTGTATTTCATGTGATTTATTTTCAATTTATTTTGAAGATTGTGGATTATGAAATACATTTATAGTGATTCGACACCTTATTTCTGTCCAACTCGTCATATTTTTGTATTTAAATGAATTGGTTTATTTAAAATACATAATTTATAAGAAATACGTGATTTGGAAAAATTACAAATCTTTCATATTATACATGAATGATAGGAGAAAAATAATTGCAGACCATTTAGTTCATAAATGAATGGAATCCAATAGAATAAAATGAAAAATTTCATTTTATGCAACGATTGATGTGAGGCTACGGAAAATTAATTACTTCACATCGGACACGAATAATCAGATAAAAATCAAACGAAGCATTGCGAAATATAATTTATAGGAAAGGTCCAATTTGTGATTTGAATAAATTAAAAATTTAATTAAAAATTTTAAGGAAGAATAAAATAATTATATGTATATTATATTAATGTTATATTAATAATTAACATATCTATTATTGTCATATTAATAATAATTACATAAATTATTTAGTAGGAAACCTTTACCAAATCATATTAGTAAATAATATAACGAAAGAATGGCTATTACGTTTGTCAAATAACTTCAATTTACAGTGAGAAATTAAAACAGTGACTAATTAACAACAGGAAATTAAAAAAGTACATTTTTAATGAAGAGAAAAAGAATATTCAAAATCCTAAAATTAAGTATTATTAAATTACTATGATTCTGAAGTATTTTCTAATGAATGAACGTCTGTCTGCTTCCACAAAAGAAATATTGTCTCCTTACACATTAATTAATATAAATGTATCACAAATACTCGTTACTTTTCAAAATCATCTTTATTACTTTTCTTATCAAAACACAAATTCATATTATAATTCTCCAAAAAATAGAAATCACATGAACCTTAAATCCAAAAATAGCTGAAACAGAATTTGTCATAATGTCATCAAAGGCAAATGTCCATATCGTCTATTAAGAGAATTTAACCTGGACTCATCAGTCAAATCAAAGTCACGCTATGATGTATTCAGCAATAATATACCCACTTCGTACGATTCACCATTAAAGTGCACCTCTATTTGTCAATGGATCAAGTAAGCGTATGAGATATTACGGTCAGCCATTAATTCATTCAAGCAATCGCGAAATTATCAGTCGACTGCGGCTGATTCTACAGGTGTCGAATAGCTCTCGCAATTAATTAATTGACGTACCGCGAACGCTGACGGTGTCCCGTCGTAGAAGATCGATCGCGAAATGAGATTCGCCTTTCTCCTTTGGCCTTGTGTGCGCGCGCCTCTTTGACCACGTGACCCGCCGAGACAACTTCATTGCATTTATTACGTGGATCACGCGGGACCCGCGAATGACTGTTCGATCGTCGAAGCGATTTAACTTTATAAGAACTCGTTACAACTATCGCCCCACTGGGAACCGACACTGCAATAAGTCCAAGGTATTAGAGCGTAATGCGAGCTCGTTTAAGTACCGTTCTATTATACTTTAACGTTTTACTTTATGATCGTTATTAGGTTCGGAAACGCGGTTAGGTTAAGCATAACGTTAAGAGGTTAAAGATTAGTGAAGTAGGTCGAATGTTTGAGGTTATGGGAATCTTTTCGCGGATGTTTGTTTTATTTTCGTTATGATATCAGTGACAAAATGGAGGCTGTTGATATTTCTAAGGAAGATACACCTTTGATCTCATATGACTGAAGACATATTTTTCGAAATTGATTGACAAGAATTACTGAATGGATTAATTGAGTTCTTTTTTTTTTATTTATTTTTCAATATGGAGGTAGTAGATTGGAGATCACGATTTATGTGAAAAAGTTGGTAGCACTGAAAAATAAATAAATATTTTCGCACAAGAGTGCATTATTGACATGATTTTGAATATTAATTGAGTAATAATTATGACACCTTATTTCTGTCCAACTCGTCATATTTTTGTATTTAAATGAATTGGTTTAATTAAAATACATAATTTATAAGAAATACGTGATTTGGAAAAATTACAAATCTTTCATATTATAGATGAATGATAGGAGAAAAATAATTGCAGACCATTTAGTTCATAAATGAATGGAATCCAATAGAATAAAATGAAAAATTTCATTTTATGCAACGATTGATGTGAGGCTACGGAAAATTAATTACTTCACATCGGACACGAATAATCAGATAAAAATCAAACGAAGCATTGCGAAATATAATTTATAGGAAAGGTCCAATTTGTGATTTGAATAAATTAAAAATTTAATTAAAAATTTTAAGGAAGAATAAAATAATTATATGTATATTATATTAATGTTATATTAATAATTAACATATCTATTATTGTCATATTAATAATAATTACATAAATTATTTAGTAGGAAACCTTTACCAAATCATATTAGTAAATAATATAACAAAAGAATGGCTATTACGTTTGTCAAATAACTTCAATTAACAGTGAGAAATTAAAGCAGTGACTAATTAACAACAGCAAATTAAAAAAATACATTTTTAATGAAGAGAAAAAGAATATTCAAAATCCTAAAATTAAGTATTATTAAATTACTATGATTCTGAAGTATTTTCTAATGAATGAACGTCTGTCTGCTTCCACAAAAGAAATATTGTCTCCTTACACATTAATTAATATAAATGTATCACAAATACTCGTTACTTTTCAAAATCATCTTTATTACTTTTCTTATCAAAACACAAATTCATATTATAATTCTCCAAAAAATAGAAATCACATGAACCTTAAATCCAAAAATAGCTGAAACAGAATTTGTCATAATGTCATCAAAGGCAAATGTCCATATCGTCTATTAAGAGAATTTAACCTGGACTCATCAGTCAAATCAAAGTCACGCTATGATGTATTCAGCAATAATATACCCACTTCGTACGATTCACCATTAAAGTGCACCTCTATTTGTCAATGGATCAAGTAAGCGTATGAGATATTACGGTCAGCCATTAATTCATTCAAGCAATCGCGAAATTATCAGTCGACTGCGGCTGATTCTACAGGTGTCGAATAGCTCTCGCAATTAATTAATTGACGTACCGCGAACGCTGACGGTGTCCCGTCGTAGAAGATCGATCGCGAAATGAGATTCGCCTTTCTCCTTTGGCCTTGTGTGCGCGCGCCTCTTTGACCACGTGACCCGCCGAGACAACTTCATTGCATTTATTACGTGGATCACGCGGGACCCGCGAATGACTGTTCGATCGTCGAAGCGATTTAACTTTATAAGAACTCGTTACAACTATCGCCCCACTGGGAACCGACACTGCAATAAGTCCAAGGTATTAGAGCGTAATGCGAGCTCGTTTAAGTACCGTTCTATTATACTTTAACGTTTTACTTTATGATCGTTATTAGGTTCGGAAACGCGGTTAGGTTAAGCATAACGTTAAGAGGTTAAAGATTAGTGAAGTAGGTCGAATGTTTGAGGTTATGGGAATCTTTTCGCGGATGTTTGTTTTATTTTCGTTATGATATCAGTGACAAAATGGAGGCTGTTGATATTTCTAAGGAAGATACACCTTTGATCTCATATGACTGAAGACATATTTTTCGAAATTGATTGACAAGAATTACTGAATGGATTAATTGAGTTCTTTTTTTTTTATTTATTTTTCAATATGGAGGTAGTAGATTGGAGATCACGATTTATGTGAAAAAGTTGGTAGCACTGAAAAATAAATAAATATTTTCGCACAAGAGTGCATTATTGACATGATTTTGAATATTAATTGAGTAATAATTGTTGAATCTCGAGATAAATTTTTATATTTTGAGAATCTGACAAAATTATATTATATCAAATTTCAAAATCACATTTTATTCGAGATTTTTATTTCGACATTTCGAGATAATTACCTCTATGGTATTACAATGTATATTTATTACTTTGAATTATTATTTATTAATATTGTATGGATTGCAACTTTATCACTGTTATAGAGTAAAACTATAAATAGTATTGAAGAATTGTAATATAAAATTAATATTATGAAATATAATATATTATTATAATATAAAATAATTCGAAAAACTACATTATTGACTAAAATTACATTTTCAAGTTCATTTCCTTCACTTTCTTTCAACTAAACTTTCAATTAATTAATTAGAATGCTCGCCATCTTGAATTTTTCCAAAATAGATGAAATAAAACTACCATCTTCTCCCTAATATTCCTAAAATAATTTCTATTTTTGCATTTTTATGATCATAATACACAGCCAAACCTTCAAGCAGAAAATAAACATATCACTTTCAAGATTATTTCTACATAACCTACAAATATTATTCGAACCTAACCTATAAATGTCAGAATTGAATCGTGAATTCCTACATGGTTCATTAGAATTAGGTTTTTGATTAGTAAATTTTCTGAAAATATAAGAAACGAAAATTACTTTATTTAATGAAGTGATTTTATAATAACAAAACACTTATTTCTCGAGACACAGTCTAATGACTAGCATCGACATTTAGTACACTAGTGCCGTGTTACATATATACACGTGAACTAAATTACTTCAGAAACACTTAGATCCTCAACAAAAAATATTACTTCAACGTAACCTAGAAACATTGCTTCAACATAACCTCTTATTAATAACCCAAAGTGATCCTAACCTAAAACAACACATCCACCCGAATTTCACCATAACGGAATTATCAAAATATACTCAGGTTGCAACAAAGGTTAGGACAATGGCGTCCCGTTTAACCTGTTAATGCCGAGTTTGGCGAAATGGTCGGAAAATTTTGGCCCGATCCGCAACAGGGGAAATGTTATAAAAGGCGAGTGGGTTTTCCTACGGCGACATCCTAAAGGGAAATGAAAGTGGTTGGAAGAGCCAAGGATGGTGCACAGATCTTGGCAGAAAAATCGGCAGACGCGTTTCCTTTCCGATCTACGTCGCCGAGGCCCCGGCCGAGCATCTTATCGTATTTCACGGGGAAACGAAGTACGAACTACCCTTCCGCCTTTCTGTTTCCCTCCCATTTCCGGCTCCGCCATAAAGGATCCAGTTACCGCGAGGAAACGATTTCATTTTTCCTGCCGGATCAGTTCCAATCGCGTGTCCTTTTAGCAGCCAATCCAACGCGATTATACCAGCTATATAGAGGGCGCTCCCGTCGCTTCCCGTCTCAAAGCGACTCCGTTGAATTTACTAAATTGGACAACTGGCGGTTTCGCGACCGAACTTACCAACTTCGTGAACGGGACACAGTGGCGGCTAACTATCGAATTGTTGCGCGAATTTCGTTCGAATTAATTACGTGTGCAGTTACGACTTTGGTGGAGAATCATCGAGCAGACGACAACGTTTATTCGCCGTTTGGGACTAGTGTGCTGGACACTTTTCTTCCTTCGCGCTCGCGACGCTGGATGGTTGAATCGTTGGCTGGGAATATACCGGGTGTGACTGGAAATATGAGCGACGGGAATGTGGGATGATGCTTTGTGCAATGGTATGGAGAAGCATCGAAATTGTGGAATAAAATTTGTCCATCTCGAACTGGGTTTTTGAGAAAATCGAGTTGCTCGGATATGGAATTCTTGTGGAGATATGTTCTCTATGGGATATCGATTCTACGGGATCCTTTGTTTACATATTTATTTTGCTGGGCCACTTGACGGATAAAATAGAAAATAAAAATAAAAATATGGGGAAAATTCTTCTTTGCTCTTCTGTTTAACTTAATAATTCCTAAAAATTCTGTACATATTGTATATAACAAGTATAGTCATTTCATAATGTAATGTGAAATAGTACGAAAAAGAATATATTCGTATAGTGGATTTTTAAAATTCATTTTTTGAAAGTTGTAGAAATTGAGGTTAGGTTATAAAATAACCTCCTTTCAACCAATTTTTGTATAAAAATCGCTGTCTACTCCTTCCATGAGTCTTATCTGAGTTATGTATACATATATCTACATTTGTTGAATTTATTTTTTTATATTCAATAAGAATGTAAAAAAAAAAAATTTCTATGACCTTGAAATCTCGCGTAAACATGACCTGAAGTAGAAAATTTTTTTAATGGTTAAATGTGATTTTTTAAACAGTGCAACTTTGTCCTGAGAAATTTTTTTAAAGAACAATTAACAAGGAAGATATCCAGATCCCTTTCATGTGGGACACCCTGTATATGTAGTTACATGCATACTCACAAAATCTTTAAAATCGATTTCCTCGGAAATTCAGCTTCTAATTGAAAAACTTTACTCTATATTTTTGACCGATTTTTGCACAAACAATCAATTCCTGTTCAATGCATGTTATTTTAGCCATGCATGCTGTTGCATACGCAACCAACACATTTTTAAAATCGATTTTCTCAGAAACTAAGCCGCTAATGAAAAAATGTTTTTCTACACTTTTGATGTGTTTTTGCTTTATATTATATTTCCACTTAAATTTCCATATTTTCGTAGTACATATCTAGTATTAATATATTTCTTAATTTATCTTTGATGCTACTTCGATTGAACTTCGTAACTTCTTTTCATTTCATTTCGTTTTTCATATTTCTTATGAAATGCTGTAGAATGGAAAAACCTTCTGTAAAGTAAAGACGTTGATCGCTCAGTATCTTTTTAACGCGTTTTCAAGAAGAAGACTTAGAAAGTATCGCGAAGATCGAGTAACTTCGCGATAAAAATGAGTACAAATTGGCTGAATTTGCATAGTAATCATGACTTGTCCTTGTATTTGGGTTGGTTTTTGCGCAGACGAGAAAGGATTTATTTCGTGAAACTTGTAACACGCTTAGAACGTCCACTACAAGAGTAATTAATTCTTTAATTTAAGCTCTTGTAATTTATATCAGCCCATCTTATCCGTCTAGTACGAGTTTCCCTTCGCTTAAATTAGAAATTGCGCCTTAACCTTTAGCTTGCTTTCAGAAGAATTGCTGTTTTGGTTCAAATTGTCGAACAACAGAAATTTACATTTGTGTCATTTGTTTTGAACTTTTGAAAAATTGGTGTTCTTTTCTGAAGATTTGGTTGAACTGATTCCTCTAATAGTAATTCATACACTTACAAAGAATGTTTTGTACCTAATTCTGTTAAAAATTTAGGGTGAGTACTTGGTAATTATATTTTTTATTTCATTCTTTATTAAAAATGTGATTTTAGAATATTTATTTCTTTGAGTATTTGCTTGTATTAAAATTTTTAGTATTCTTTTATAATTATTAATATGAAAATTAATTACCATTTTTATTGATCAGTTTTGAGTGGAATTTATATCTAAGGTAATTAAGTAAAAATTGATTGTAATAATTATTAGAAAGCAATAATACAAATAAATACATAAATATATAAATTAGAACATGATAATAAATCTAAAAATATATGCAATGATTAATAAATATTTCATAATGTATTCTATTATATACTATAATAGTGTGTTATATTATATTAATAATATTTATAATTGTATTAATATATAATATAATATTATTAATGTAACAACTATTGTATATATGATTCTTATTTTAACATTATAAAATTTGGAAAATGCAATAGAAAAAATATATTTACGTTTACGAAAATTTTAAACTTTATTTCGTAAAAGTAATTTGTAAGTAATAATCAACTAATGTCATTATCTAATTTTAATTATCATCTTTACACAGATTTTAATATTTCGATCTTATGAATTAGATATTAATTGAACAATTTATATACAGAACAAAAATTACAAATTAAATACTTCTAAATGTTAAATTTTTATTTCGTAATTTTATTCCTCTTTCCGAGATTTCGTTGCTTTTATGTAATATTTTCATTACTTCCTCTAGTGCCTCTTCGGTAGATCACCTCCGATACGTTGGAAAGTTTCTTAGTTTATACACGTGACATCCTGGTACATATATATACGATTTCATACTGCTATAGCAGCCAAGTTTGCGAAAGTCGTCACGGTATTTCCCGTTTCATGGAAATCCAGATAAGGTTATTGCAGGTCCTCCTTAATACGGAACTTGTTACATACAAGAACTATTTATCGGTGTTCATAGAATATCATGCAGAAGACTCAGAAAATTAATTGATTCCATTCGAATTTTACTTCTAATTTTGCTACATTCTAACATGAAACAGGTATTATTACATAGAAATTGTATATTATGCTATATTTCATTTTTATTTGCCCATTCGAAATTTCATTTTTATTTTCAGATTAAAGAAATTTTACAATTTCATGAAAGCAATTGTAAATATATTTCTATGAATTTAACTTTAAGGGAACGAAAAAATTTTTAGATCATAGCTTATATTAATTAATTGAACATTTTCTCGCCACATTAGCCTACTTAATAGGTACCATGATATCAAGTGGTGAACACAAAAGTAATGATTATCAAGTGATATACCTCAAGGTTTCTCTACTAGCAGTCTATAAATAAATAATACTCTAATTTAGAAATAATATAATAAAATAATTCAGTACATTCTATTTATATTATATATACAGGGTGACATAATTAGTGCTAGTATTTTTCAGGTATTTTCGTCAATCTTAGAAAAAAATATTTCGAACAAAAGTTAATCAGTAATTAATCTAAAAAATTTCAAAACCCATTTTTTTCTATAAAAAATCGGTCACCTTGATTTTGTTAAATGGTATCCTGTATTTTTGATTTCGTATGGCTATTGCTGATGAAAATAAGAGTTCAGTGACCTACTATACTATGACCCTCATATGACTTCAGAAATTCATGTGCCACGCACTGTATATGTATCTATATAAATTATATAACAATTTGGAACATCATTCTTTAAATTAAAATAGTCTTTTATCACTTTCAAAGATTACTAATTAGTATTTAACAAATCCAAATCATTTAATTATTTAATTAATGAATTTATATACTATTTTCATTTTCATATTCTTTGAATGAAAATAGTTTTGTATCATCTTCATAAATTACTAATGAATTTTTAATAAATCCAACTTATTTAATTATTTAATTAACGAATTTATATAGTATTTTTATTGTCATATTTTTCGAATAAAAATAATCATTCATCGCCTTCAAAAATTACTAGAAATAAGTCCAAATTATTTAATTATTTAATTAACGAATTTATATAATATTTTTATTGTTGTACTCTTCAAATAAAAATAGTCTTTTATCACCTTCAAAGATTACTAATGAATATTTAATAAATCTAAATTATTATTTAATTAACAAATTTACATAAAAAATGTTATTATCTCAGTTGCCCTAAATTTTACCATTTTCCATTACTCTCCAGCCTGTCTTCGAATAAAAATAATCTTTCATCACCTTCAAAAATTACTAGTCAATATTAAATAAATCCAAATTATTTAATTATCGAATTTAAATAATATTTTTATTGTCATATTCTTCGAATGAAAATAATCTCTCATCATTTCATCTTCAAAGATTACTAGTCAATATTTTATAAATCCAAATGATTATTTAATTAACAAATTTACATAAAATTTTGTATTATCTCAGTTTCCCTAAATTTGACCATTTTCCATTTCTCTCCAGCCTGTCTTCGAATTAAAATAATCTTTCATCACCTTCAAAGATTACTAGCCAATATTAAATAAATCCAAATTATTTAATTATCGAATTTAAATAGTATTTTTATTGTCATATTCTTCGAATGAAAATAATCTTTCATCATTTCATCTTCAAGGATTACTAGTCAATATTTAATAAATCCAAATGATTATTTAATTAACAAATTTACATAAAATTTTGTATTATCTCAGTTGCCCTAAATTTGACCATTTTCCATTTCTCTCCAGCCTCTCTTCGAATTAAAATAATCTTTCATCACCTTCAAAGATTACTAGCCAATATTAAATAAATCCAAATTATTTAATTATCGAATTTAAATAGTATTTTTATTGTCATATTCTTCGAATGAAAATAATCTCTCATCATTTCATCTTCAAGGATTACTAGTCAATATTTAATAAATCCAAATGATTATTTAATTAACAAATTTACATAAAATTTTATATTATCTCAGTTGCCCTAAATTTGACCATTTTCCATTTCTCTCCAGCCTCTCTTCGAATTAAAATAATCTTTCATCACCTTCAAAGATTACTAGCCAATATTAAATAAATCCAAATTATTTAATTATCGAATTTAAATAGTATTTTTATTGTCATATTCTTCGAATGAAAATAATCTCTCATCATTTCATCTTCAAGGATTACTAGTCAATATTTAATAAATCCAAATGATTATTTAATTAACAAATTTACATAAAATTTTATATTATCTCAGTTGCCCTAAATTTGACCATTTTCCATTTCTCTCCAGCCTGTCTTTTCTACCATAATATATTTAATTTTCATTTCGAAACTATTTCCATCTCTACAGCAGTCGACAAGTTCTGCAACCCGAGAATATCGATCCAGATCGAATCCAGATCGGATCCTGATCTTAACCGAACACGCTCACGTATCTGACAAGTGTTTCCAACATTGCTAGGTCGAATTCCGTTCTCGTGTCCTGCCTACTTGAAAATCCACGCTGTCAATTAGTAACGGGTGGAAACTGTGGATAAACAGCTAATCTTGATACGCACACTTCTACATCGTCGCACATGAATGGGGTACCGCGAAATCGTGATTGACATTCGTATCGATGTCCCGCAACATGCGTCGAATTCAAATTGTTGACTGATCAATGCGACTCATTGGCAACGGAGGGTAGCAGCGACGGACGCGTGACAATACGGGGAATGTTGGTAACGTTTGCGGTACACTGTTCCCCGTAACGCTCTATAAATCGTCGGAAATTAACGTTAAAATTGCCGCTAGAACGGTTTTGTCGCGGCAGAACCGAGCCAAACCAGCCGTGAATTTCATCCCTTTTCAGCCTCGTTTGAACTTTCAATGACTCGTTTGCTACTTTAAACGATTCGATCACTGGGACGTGCATGAACTGTTGTTAAACGGCTTGGGGGTCAAAGGGAACTACCCTAGGGATTCGGTAGTAAGCCAGTCTTGCCGTAAAGGGTATAGTAAAACGTCGATTATGCCAATTTTAATTACACAGCTGCCCCATCGTACTAATGTTAAATTGAAAAATTGAAATTGGAAGATTTGGTACACTTTATACTTCGATTTGAAGAGTATCGTGACGTGGGCCATGAATGGTCATAGGTAAAAATAATTTAGGATACAAAATTGAGTGATTTTAATTTCTTGTTGATTTATGACATAATTTCGAATTTCCTTTTTTCAGAGCGATTTTTCTAATAATTAATTCGTATGATCAGCATTCTGTTATAGTAATTTTTTAATTTTTGTTACAGTGTTGACAAGATAGGGAAAATTATTGGGTCGCCAATAGTTATTATTAATTAATTAATTTTGTTTCTCATTTTCAAACGTATGTACCCAAATTGAAAAATTATTATTGGAGGTTTTAAAATCCGATATTCAAAATACAAACTTTTCATAAAACCTGAAAATATAGCCAGCCCATTGACACCAGTCCATTGCCTCATTTGACCTAGCTTCGAGGAACCATCCAGCTTATTAGCCCTTTGCACTCGAGAGGTGACCTTCAGTCACCATTTTATAAAACTTGGAAGATCGATATTAATTAATATATCAAATTTAATTTAATGTAAATGTGCGAGGTATCGAAATCAAATAATTCTACAGTTCTATTATTATACAATTCTTTATTTACTGTTCAAAAAAGGATCGTCAGTTTCTTAGTAGACAATCTTTGATTTTCTGCTCTTCTTTTCTACTCTTCTTCTAAAAGGGGTTAGCCCTTTGCACTCGGCGATTTTTGTATTACAAGAAAATAGTAATTCGAAGATTTTCTGCCATAAGGTCGACTATATTTTTAAAACGGCAAATAAAAAATTGCATGCAATTTAAGACGCAGAATTATTTTACTTCGATATTCCATGCATCGTTGGGTAATTATAAATTTGATATATTAATTAACATCCATTCTTAGAATCTGATTAAATGGCGACTGAGAGGCGTCTCTCGAGTGCAAAGGTTTAAAAAAGGTATTTTGGAAAAATAGTATTGAAATGAAGAAGAGTATTATTAATTCTTGGAATGAGGTTAATAAAGTCAAGAAATAACGCGTGGTTCTTGAATAAATTAGACAAACAATATGTTGCAAATGTTTCTCAATATAAATTGTACATATACAAACAAATAAATGGATTGGATTGCTTTGGTTTCACTTCATTTGAATGTTTAATTGACCTTATGCAGGATATACGATCCTTTATCTGATGTAAAATTAAAAATTCGTCTAATTAATAATAATAATAATAAGGAAGAAGATAATAATAAAAATCTAATATTATTTATTTAAGGAAAAGACATATCTGGTGAACTTTATATTAATGGAATTAATCAGTTAGCAAATCCACCGATTAAAAAAGGTATTACTGTAAATAAAATTATTAAAAAAGTATGTCTAAATGAAGTATTATATAATTGATCAATTTTTAAAAATCCTTTCACTTTAGAGGCACGATTCAGATAATGATGACATCTATCGTTCATGGTTCCTATTTAATTTATTCTATTAGTGTTCTACATTGATATTTGTAGTTCTGATTTTAAATTAATTGCAAAATTAGCAAAATGTACAATCAGATTCAAATTGTATACACCACACTACTATAATAATTGCAAATTTTCAAAAAGGTAATTAAAGGTTTTGTTACCTTGGAAAATACATTGATCAAAATTCTGTCGAATTGAAAGAAATCGCTATTGATATTTGTGGCAACAATTTTTAATTTATTTAGGGGTTGGCAGGAAATGGAATGTGTGTGAGTACACGTGAAAAGGTAATTCTGCCTTTTTGATCCAAAAATAACAGAAAAATCGTTGACAAAATCGGCAGTCTGGGTTTCAAATCCGATGCAACTGAATTAATCTTCTTGCATTTCCTAAAGTTAGTTCTCTCGTATTTTCGAAAATACGAATAGAAAATTCTAGCCTTTCAGTGTTTATTGAAAAATATCGTGATGGATGGGATTTACTACTCTTTTCAGCTTTTGCTGCATGTAGCCAGTGGCAATTTTTAAACTCTTCCGAAACACAAATACCAGATACACATATTTCTATTATGGTTATTTGATTTCTGTTGTAACTTTCAAATTGAAAACATCCCGTATAACATTTTTCAGTATTATTACATGTAATACAAGAGTGACATCAGGAATATTAACAACGGAGTCAAAAATGATAAAAAATTGCAAAGTTTACAAATACTATAATTGCTATAAATTTTCGTGGATGGTAATGAAATGACACGATAAAGAAATTTAACGATATTGGAAATATCAAAAATAAGAAAATATGTAAATAAACAAGTAAACGAAAAATTTATAATGATTATTTTATTAGACAATATTCAAAGTAGAATTTGCAAAAATCTTACTGTGCAAAGCTGCAAAGATAACCGAGGAAAGGTGTAAGAGTAGAAGCCTGACGCCATCTTTGATGCTTCCACAACCTTCCTATGTTACATACACTCTGTTCACACACGCTTAAATTACAGTTTGATGACGACTATGTGACTCAAATTCGCATAGCAGTGAGATAAACTACACCTGTAGATCCTTTTTATTTTATATTAAATAATTACCAATAATCCTAAGTATGTTTACAGGAATAATTTACTATTCTGTGTCATTAGGTCTCGAAATAGTTTGTTTATTTCCTGCGTCACGTAACGTTATGCGATCCCATTTGTACATACGACACTTGCAAGCAATAATGAAACTTGGTATACCATGTTCTTGCAATTGTATCAGAGATGTACCTGTCTCGCTATGATCAGCCAAAGCCACATCGCCTAGCCATCTTCTGATACACGCACAGTACTGACGTATTCCAATAATAGCAACTGTGATCAAACATGTCTGAAGTTAGTATGTTCCGTCCTAGAAAGCCTGTTCATAGCATAACTCTTACTTTAATTTTCGATAATTCTAAAGACTTTATTATTTTGTATTACGACTGCTACGCCGAGGGTTAGACGTGCCTCACCGCCCTCTCAGCGAATTAAGTCATATATCTAAATACGAATGTTCAGAAAATTTACAAGTACCAGACCCGACAGATTGGACCCACGTGTGATGGACCCACCAAGGCGACGGACGGACGCCACTTGTAAATCACGTCATTGACCATCGAAAATCGGCTCCTTGACAGTTCCCTGCTCCTCAG
>NW_016921180.1:0-1850 GCF_001483705.2 Eufriesea mexicana
CCCATACATCCATACATCCATCCATCCACACATCCACACATCCATAAATCCATCCATCCATACGTCCATCCAACTATACGTACGTCCATACATCCATCCTCATATACATCCATACACCTATCCATCCATACATCCGTCCATTCATTCATCCATCCATCCAGACATCCATACATATATACATCCATACATCCGCATCAACCATACCTTCGTTCGTCCGTACATACATACATACATACATCCATACATACAATCATCCACGTATCCATCTTTCCACACATCTGTACATCCTCACACCCATACATCCATATATATTACCATCCGTACATCCATCCACCGATACTTCCATACATACATACATCCATACATATATACATCCATACATCCATTCATACGTACATCCATCCATTTCTACATCAAACCAACCATGCACCATCCATCCATGCAGCCATCATTCCATACATCCATACATCCATACATCCAGTCAAAAATCGATACATACATCCATACGTTCATCCATACATACATCCATCCATACATAAATCCATACATCCACACATCCATGTATCCATAAATCTATCAATCCGTACTTCCACCCATCCATCCATACATCCATCCAACCATTCGTACATCCATACATACATCCACACATACAACCATACTTCCATCCATTCATTCATCAATCCATCCATACATACATACATATATACATCCATTCATCCATACATCCGTACATCTATTCATTCGCACATCCGTACATCCACACATCCATAAATCCATAAATCCATACATCCATAGATCCATACATCCATACGTCCATACATCCATCCGTCCGTATATCCGTCCAACAGTACATCCATACATTCATACATCCATACATCCATAAACACATCCATCCATACATACATCCTTTCATACAACCATCCATCCATACATCCACCCATCCATACATCGATCGATCCATACATCCATAGAACAATCCATCCATCCACTCATCCATACATGCATACATACATCAATACATATATCCATACATACACAAATACATTCCTCCATACATACATCCATACATCCGCACATACATACATCCATAAATCCATCAATCCGTACTTCTGTCCATCGATACATCCATCTATCCATACCACCATACATACATCAATACATACATCCATCAATCCATGCATTCATACATATATACATCCATACATCCACACATCCGTACATCCATACATTCGTACATTAATACATCCATACATCCATACATACATCCATACATCCATCCATACATCCATACATCAATACATCCATACATATATACATCCGTACATCCATTCATCCGTACATCCATACATTCGTACATTAATACATCCATACATCCATACATACATCCATACATCCATCCATCCACACATCCACCCAACCATACATCCATCGGTCCATACATCCATACAACAGCCCATCCATCCACCCATCCATACGTCCATACATTCATCAATACATATATCCATACATACACATGTCCATTCGTCCATACATACATCCATACACACATCCTTCCATGCGTCCATCTATACATCCACACATATATCCATAGAAACATCCATACATACATACATACAAGCATACATTCATGCATCCATATATCTGTACACCAATACATCCATCCATCCATATATCCCGCCATCAACACATACATCCATCCATTCATCCATCCATCCATCCATACACCCATACATCCATACATCCATACATCCACACATTCTTACATATATACATCCGTACATCCATATATTCGTACATCCATACATTCGTACATCCCTACATACATACAACCATACGTCCATCCACCCATA
>NW_016921181.1:0-225 GCF_001483705.2 Eufriesea mexicana
ACCTGACCTGACTTGACCTGACCTGACCTCACCTGACCTATCCTTGCCTGACCTGACCTGATACGGTCTGACTTGACATGACCCGACATGGCCTGACATGAACTGACCTGACCTGACCTGTCCTGACCTGACCTCGCCTGACCCGACCTGGTATGGTCTGGTCTGCCCTGACCTGAACTGACGTGACCTGACGTGACCTGACCTGACCACACGTAACCTACCCTA
>NW_016921182.1:0-717 GCF_001483705.2 Eufriesea mexicana
ATATATCCTCCTTATTTAAGCAAGAAAGCAAGCTCACCAGATATTAGTCGTTAATGTCAATAAATTTGAATTTTCCAAACACATTCAATATCATTGCAATAGCTATAGCACGCCAAAAGAATCTTTCCTCCTTATTTATGCAAGAAAGTCAACTCACAACCATATTATTCGAAAATGCCACTAAAATTGTATTTTCCGCCCAGATTCCAGAGCATTGCAATGTCTATAGCACGCCAATAGAGCCTTTGCTCCTCATTTATGCAAAAATGATAGTTCACAACGATATTAGTCGAAACTGTCAATAAAATTGAACTTTCCAGCCAGATTCTATATGATTGCGAAGGCTACTGCAGGCCAATAGAATCCTTTCTCCTTATTTACGCAAGACAGGTAGCTCACCACGATATTAGACGAAAATATCAGTAAAATTGCATTTTCCACGCAAATGCCGGAGCACTGCAATGGCAATAGCACGCCAAAAGAACCTTTCCTCCTTATTTATGCAAGAAAGTTAGCTCACCATGATATGAGTCAAAAATGTGAAAGAAATCGAACTTTTCAGGCAGATTCCACGGCACGGCAATGGCTATAGCGTGCCAATTGAATCCTTCTTCCTTGTTTATGCAAGACAGCTGGCTCAACGTGATATTAGTCGAAAATGTCAGTAAAATTGAATTTTTCAGCCAGACTCTATAGCATTGCAACGACAATAGCACG
>NW_016921183.1:0-757 GCF_001483705.2 Eufriesea mexicana
GGTTTGCTATAGCCATTGCATAGCAATATAATCTGACAGTAATGTTCAATTTTAAAGACATTTCCGGCTAATGTCGTGGTGAGCAAGCTTTTCTGCTTAAATAAGTTGGAAAGATACTACTGATTTGCTATAGCCACTGCATTCCAATCGAACCTGCCTGAAAAGTTTCATTTCAACGACATCTCCGAGTAATATCTTTGTGAGCAAGCTTTTCAGCATATACAAGCTGTAAACAGTATATTGGTTTGTTATAGCCATTGCAATGCAATAGAGTCTGACTGAAAAGTTCAATCCTAATGACATTTTCTACTAATACTCTGTTGTGCCATCTTTTGTGCATTAATAAGGAGGAAAGATTCTATTGGCTTGCTCTAGCCAAGTATAGCCACAGCATTGCAATGGAATCTGGGTGCGAAGTTCAATTCCATTGACATTTTCAGCTAATATCGTGGTGAGCAAAATTTTCCGCATGAATAAGGAGGAAAGATTCTATTGGTTTGCTATAGCCGCAGCATGGTTATAGAACCCGACCGAAATGTTCAATTTCAATGACATTTTTGACTTGTATCGTGGTGAGCAATCTTTTCTGCATAAATAAGAAGGAAAGGTTATGTTGGCTTGCTATAGCTGTTGCATTGCCACAGAGTCTGACTGAACAGTTCAATTCCATTGACATTTTCGACTAACATCGTGTTGAACAAGTTTTTCTGCATATATAAGGCGGAAAGATGCTATTGGTTTGATACAGCCATTGCTT
>NW_016921184.1:0-241 GCF_001483705.2 Eufriesea mexicana
ACGAAATACTCGAATGCTGAAACAAAGAGCCAAATAGAATGAAAGAAATAAAATCTGGAAGAAAAGAAAATAATTAGAACCTGAAAGAAGAAATTATTGTTAAATTATTTAAGAGAGTGGACAGTGGCCACTAAATAGCCATTGATCTAGCCAACGATGATATACAATACAAATAAACCTACGACGAAGCATTCGAATATTGTACGAAATACTCGAATGCACAAACAATGAAAACTAGAAT
>NW_016921184.1:292-813 GCF_001483705.2 Eufriesea mexicana
ATCTGAAAGAAGAAAGATAATTAAAACCTGAAACAAAAAATAATTAGTAGCTGAAAGAAAAATATTAACGCGAACGCTCCGAAGTCGAAGCAATAACTGGCTCGAGCCTGCACGCGGGGCCCCTTATATAGCGGCGGCCGGCCGAAGATCGGCGAAAATTTCCGAACTTTACCGATTCCTTTGAAAGTTACTTTTTCGCTGTAATAACTAACAATTTATTAACTTTTTTGCCCTTTATCGTTAATATACGTTACAAACTATTCGTTATCAACTATTTTAATTTGTTATTGACAATAAATTTATTAATTTATTAGCTTCTTGTAAGGTACGAATACATTTTAACACAAATACGTTGTTTGTTTAAGTAGTAGCTAATAATTTATTAACTTTTTTTACTTTTATCGTTAATATACGTTGCAAAGTATTTATTATTAACAATAAATGTAGTAATTTATTAACTTTTTGCTAATTATCGTTACATTTTCACGCAAATACGTTATATATATACTAGTAATAGCTTA
>NW_016921185.1:0-695 GCF_001483705.2 Eufriesea mexicana
CTTTGACATTTCAGCTATAGGCCGCAATTTGGTCGATATCTGCGCTCTGCGTTGCTCTGCTATCATCCGATTGTCTCTGGGGATGTCAGCAATAGTTACCTAGGCACGTTATATTTTGTTATGCTACGTTCGGTTATGTGAGGTTTGGACGGGTTTGGTAACTATATCACCCACTTTTGTGACAGACACTCCAATGCTGTGTGTCACTGTGGTCTACTGTGCTCTAGTATATTCTGCTTGGCTCAGGGGAGGCAAGCAATAGTGGTTTCGGCACGTTACATATAGTTAGGTTACGCTGGGCTATGTTACGATTGCTAAGTCAGGATAGGGTAGCTTCAAGTCTTGTGCTATGCACTGCCATTCGTCGTATTTCTGCGCTCTACTGTGCCCTAGTATGTTCCGCTTGTCCCTGAGGAGGCCAGCAATAATTTTCGTGGCACGTTTGTTTGGGATATGTCACGATTGGCTTGGCCAGGTTAGGAAACGTTTGGATAGGATAGCTTTGACTTTTGTGCTATACACTGCTCTTCTACCGATATCTGCGCTCTGCATTGCTGCACTAGCATCTGATTGCCTCTGGGGAAGCTAACAGTAGCGGTCGTGGCAAGCTTGTATGGGTTATGTTACGTTCGGTCAAGTTATGATAGGTAAAGTTTGGTTATGATGTCTTTGACCCTTGTGCTATACACTGCTAT
>NW_016921186.1:0-54819 GCF_001483705.2 Eufriesea mexicana
CGTTTATGTAGGCGACGTTCTGTTAGGTTACGTTAGCACTGGTAAGGTCTGGGTAGATATAAGATTCGTGCTGTACCCAGCGATTCTATGGACTTCTGCGCGCTATTGTCCTGTAGTAAGTTCTACTCGATTCTGGGGAGGCTAGCAATAGCGGTCGGGGCAAGTTAGGTTGAGGTGTGTTACGTTTGGTTATGATAAGATTGGGTATAGTAGGATTGGGTAGCTTCGACTTTTGTGCTGTACACCGCCATGCTGTGTCCGTCTGCGCTTCAGTGTGCTCCAGTATGTTCTGTATGGCTCTGTGGTGGCCAGCAGCGGTGTTCTCGGTACGTTAGGTTGAGATATGCAACGTTCGGTTGTGATATGTTTGGTGAGGTTATGATATGTTAGTTCCAACTTTTGTGCAATACACTGATATCCGCGGATTTCTGCGCTCTAGTGTGTTCTAATTCTCTCTGCCTGGCTCTGTGGTGGCCAGGAATTGTGATCTCGGCACTTTAGGTTGAGTTAGGTTACTTTTCGTTAGGCTAGCTTCGGCATGTTCGGTTAGGATTTCTTCGACTTTAGCGCTGTGCATTGCTATTTGGTGGATTCCAGCGCTCTACATTGCACTACTATATTCCACTTGGCCCTGAGGATGCCAGAAGCAGTGGTCGAGGCTTTATGTTCACTTATGCTACGCTTGGTTAAGCTAGGTTTGGCCAGGTTAGGTTAGGTTATCCTCGACAATGGTAGCATACAGTGCTATTCGCTGGATTTCTGCGCTCTACATTGCTCTACTATACACCGCTCAGCTCTGGAGAGGCGAGCAGTAGTTGTCGGGGCACGTTATTTTGCGTTAGTTTATGTTTCGTCAGAATAGGTTGTGCTAAGATTGGTTAGTGTAGCTTTGACTAACGCGTTGTACACTGGTATTAAGTGGATTTCTGTAGTCTACTGCGCTCTCCTGTATCCTGCCTGGCTCTGGGGATGCTTGCAGCGGTAGCCACGGAACGTTACGTTCAGCTATTCTACGTTTGATTAGGTTAGGTTAGGATATCCTAGACTCTTGTAACATACACTGCTATTCGGTGGATCTCCGCTGTCTAGATTTATCTACTATACTCTGCTCGACTCTGGGGAGACGGGTAATAAAGGTCGCGGAATGTTGGTTTGAGATATGTTACGCTTGTTTGGGTTAGGTTACGGTAAATTTTGTTAGGGTAGCTCTGACTTGCGTGCTATACAATGTTATTCAGTGTATTTCTGTGATCTGTTCTGCTCTACTACATTCTGCTTGGCTCCGGAGAGGCCAGGAGCAGTGGTCGCAGCACGCCATATTCGGCTATGCTGCGTCTGGTTGGGTTAGATTTGGTCAGGTTAGGATAGGATATCTACCGCCTTTGTGCGGTTCACAGCAACGCGGTGGATTCCTGGGTCCTACTGTGCTCTACTACATTCTGCTTCGCAATGTGGTGGTCAGCAATAGTGGCCGCGGCACGTTGTGTTGAGGTAGTCTACGTTTGGCTAAGTTACGTTACCATGGGCTGGGTACTGATAGATACGAGTTTCGTGCTGTACTCTGCGACCCTATGGGCTTCTGCGTCCTATTGTTCTCTAGTAACTTCTGCTCGACTCTGGGGAAGCCAGCAATAGAAGTCGGGGTATGTTACTTTGTGTTATGTTACGTTTGGCAATATTAATATTGGATATATTAGGACAGGTTAGCTTTGACTTTTGTGCTGTACACTGCTATTCGGTGGACTTCTGCGCTCTAGTGTGCTCTAGTACGTTCTGCTTGACTCTGGTTGGCCTCTGGTGGCCAGAAGCAGATGTCTCGTCACGTTTGGTTGAGCTGTGCTGCGTTCGATTATGTTTGGTTTGGTGTGGTTAGGATATGGTAGCTCAGACTTTGAGCGGTACACAGCTATCCGCGGATTTCTGCGCTCTATTGTGCACTAATATTTTCTGCTCTGCTATGTGGAGGTCAATAATGGTAATCTCGGCACGTTAGCTTGGATTAGGTTACGATTGGTAATGTTAGGTTGGGGCAGGTTAGGGTTGGGCATCTTCGACTTTTGTGCTATTCACTGCAAAGCGATGGATTTCTGCTCACTACTGTGTTCAAGTGCGTTCCGCCTGCCTTTGTGGAGGCTAGCAATAGTGGTTTCGTCGTGTTAAGATGAGTTATGCTACGATTGGACATGTTACGTTTGTTTAGGTTAGGAAAAGGTAGCCTTGATTTTCGAGCTATACGCTGCTATTCGGCGGGTTTCTGCTGTCTGTTGTGGTTTAACATATTCTGCATTGCTCTGGGGATGCCAGCAACTTTGGTCTCGTCACGCTTCGTTGAATTACACTACGTTTGGATAGGTTTGGTTGGGACAAGTTGGGCTAAGGTATCCTTCACTTTTGTGCTATTCATTTCAATGCGGTGGACTTCTGCGCTATACTGTGCTCTAGTATACTATGCTTGGCCCTGGGGAAGCCAGAAATAGTGGTCTCGGACCGTTAGGTTTGGTTATGTTACGATTGGTCCGGTTTGACTAGGTTAAGCTCGGTCAGGATATCCCCGACCTTCGAGCTATACACTGCTGCTCGGAGGACTTCTGCGCTCGACTGTGCTATACTTTATTCTGTTTGGCCCATGGTAGGCCAGCAATAGTGGTCTCGGCACGCCATGCTTAGTTGGTATACGACTAGTTAGGCTAGGATAGGTCAGGTTGTGTCATGATATGTTTGACTTTTCTGCATTACACTACTATTCCTTGGATATCTGCGCTCCATTGTGCTCTAATTCGTTCTGCTTCGCTCTGCGAATGCCATCAATAGTGGCCTCGGCACGTTAGGTTGTGTTAGGTTACGTAACATTTGGTTAAGTTAGGATGGTTTGGTTAGGACTTCATTGACTTCTGTGATGTACGCTGCTGCTCGGTTCATTTCCGCGCTCTACATTGCTTTCCTATACTCCACTCGACTACGAGGAGGCGAGCAGTGGTGGTTGTGTCACGTTAGTTTGTGTTAGGTTACGTTTGGTTTCATTAGGTTACGTTGAGTTTGGACAGGATAGCTTTGACGTTCGTATCGTACACAATTACGTGGAGTACTCCTGTGATCATTTGTGTTCTACTATATTCTGCTTTTTTGGGAAGACTGCAGCAGTGCTCGCGGCACGTTGTGTTCAGTTATGCTACGTTCCGATAGGTTGTGTTAGGTCAGGTTAAGTTAGTGTATCTTCTAATTTTGTGATTTTCGCTGCAATGCGGTTGATTTTTGCGCAGTACTGTGCTCTACTGCATACTGCTTTTCTCTGTGGAGGCCAGTAATTGTGGTCTCGTCACGTTATGTTGAGTTGCACTACGTTTCGTTAGGTTAGATTATGCCAAGTCAGGCTAGGGTATCTACAGCTTTTGTGCTGTTCACTGCAGCGCGGTGTACTTCAGCACTCTACTGTGCTGTAGCACATTCTGCTCGTCCCTGCAGAGGCCAGCAATGGTGGTCTCGTCAGGTCAGGTTGAGCTATGTTACGTTCGGCTAGGTTAGAATAGTCTACCTCGGCTCTTGTGCTTCCACTGCTACTCGGTGGATTTCTGCGCTCTAATGTGCTCTAATGCGTTCTGCTCGTCCCCATGGAGGACAGCAATAGTGGTCTCGGCACGTTAGGTTCGGATAGGCTACATTTGGTTAGGTTATGTTTTGTTTGTGTTAGGTTTGGATAGCTTTGACTTTCTTGGAAACGACTGCTATTCGGTGGACTTCTGCGCTCTACTCTGCCCAAGTATAATCTCCTTGACTTTGGGGAGGCCAGCAATAGTGGTCGCTGCACGTTAGACTGTTTTAGGTTACGTGCGGTTTCGTTACATTTGGCTTTGTGAGGACATTATAGATCAGACTTTTGTGCTATGTTCTACTTTTCGGTGGACCTCTGCGTCCTACTGTGGTGTAATATTCTATGCTTGGCGCAGGGGAGGGGAGCAATTGTGGTTTTGGTACGTTATGTGGAGTTAGGTTACGTTCGGATAGGTTAGGTTTTTCTGGGTTAGGTTAGGATAACTTTCACTCTTCTGCCATATATTGCCATTCTTTGGACTTCTGCACTCTATTCACGTCTAATACGTTCTGCTTGGCGATGTGGACGAAAGCAATAGTGGATTCGGCACGATAGGATGTGTGAGGTTACGTTCGGTTAGGATAGGTTTTGTCAAGTGTGGTTAGAATATCTACGGCTATTGTGCTATACGTTGCAGTGCGCGGACTTCTGCGATCTACTGTGCTCTGATATATTTTGTTTGGCTCTGCGGAGGCTTGTAATAACGGTCTAGGGGCTTTAGATTGAGTTATGTTACGTTTCGTTATGTTAGTTTGGGTTAATCTCGGACATGTTATCCCAGACTTTCGTCATATACACTGCTGCTCAGCGGTTTCTGCCCTTGACTGTGCTCCGCTACATTCTGCTTGCCATGGGTAGACCAGCAATTGTGGTCGCGGCATTTTTTGCTGAGCTAGGCTATGTTTGGTTGCGTCACGTTAGCTTGGGTTACGTTCTGATATCTGCACTTTGGGCTGTACACCGCGATTCTACGGACTTCCGCTCTCTAGTGTGCTGCAGTATATTCTGCATGGCTCTAAAGCGGCGGGAGATTGTGGTCGCTGGCGTTATGTTGATTTATGTAACGTACGCTCATGCTACGTTTGGTTATGCTTGGAAAAATGTAGCACTGACTTTTGAGCTATACGCTGCTTTGCGGTGGATTTTTGCTTCATACCGTGCTCTAACATATTCTGACTACCTTTGGGTAGGCCAGCAGTATTGGTCTCGTCATGCTATGTTGAGTTGCACTACGATTGGGTAGGTTAGGTTTGGACATGTTTGCTTAGGGTATCCCCCAATTTTGTGCTATTCGCAGCAATGCGGTGGATTCCTCCGAACTGCGGTGCTCTACTATATTCTGCTTGTCCCTTGGGTGGCCAGCAATAGCGGTCACGGCACTTAAGTTGAGTTAGGCTACGGGTGGTAATGTCATGTTTACTTGGGTTAGGTTTGGACAGCTGTGACTATTGTGCTGGACGCTGATGTTATATGAATTCCGGCGCTCCGCTCTAGTATTTTCCGCTCGACCATGGGGAGGCCTGCAATAGTGGACGCTGCACGTTATGTTGAGCTACGCTACGTTTCGTTTGGTTAGGTTGTGCTTTGTTCGGTTAGGATAACTTTGTCTTTCGTGCTGTACTCTGCTACTCAGTGGATTCCTGCCATCTGCTGTGCTATATTATATTCTGCTTGGCTCTGTGTACGCCAGCAGCAGAGATCGCGGCACGTTGCGTTGAGATACGCTACGTACGGATATGTTAGGTTAGGCCAGGTTAGGCCAAGATACCCTCGTCCACTGAGCTGTACACTGCTGTGCGGTAAACGCCAGCGCTCTACGTTGCTCAGCTATACTCAGCTCGACTCATGGGTTTCGAGCAATAGCGGTCGCGGCACGTTGGGTTTCCTTAAGTCACGTTTGGTTAGGCTATGCTTGGCTAAGTTTGGCTAGGAAAGCTTTGGCTCTCGTGCTATAGTCTGTTATTCGGTGGATTTCTGTGAGCTACTGTGCTCTGCAATATTCTGCTTGGCTATGTGCAGGCCAGAAGCAGTGGTCGCGGCACGTTAAGTTTTGTTATGTTTCGTTTGGTTAGGGTAAGTTACGTCAGGTTTCGCTAAGATACCTACGGCTTTCGTGCCATCCACTGCAATACGGTGTATTTCAGCGCTATACATTGCTCTAAAATGCTCCGCTCGACTCCGGGCATGCGAGCAATAGTGGTCGTGCAAAGTTAGGTTGAGTTATACTACTTTTGGTTAGGATAGATTAGGTTAAGTTCGATAGGGTTAGCTCCGTCTTTCGTGCTAAACCCTGCTATCCCGTGGATCTCTGTGATTTACTGTGCTCTACTGTATTCCGCTTGGATGTGTCGATGCCAG
This sequence comes from Eufriesea mexicana, assembly GCF_001483705.2. Taxonomy (NCBI): domain Eukaryota; kingdom Metazoa; phylum Arthropoda; class Insecta; order Hymenoptera; family Apidae; genus Eufriesea; species Eufriesea mexicana. The sequence continues at coordinate 5,948 of NW_016921186.1, forward strand.
CAGCAGTGTCCGCGGGTCGTTATTTTGAGATCTACTACGGCTGGTTACGTTAGGTTAGGCCAGGTTTGGTCAGGATGTCTTCGGCTTTTGTGCTTTTCACTAGAATGCTGTGGATTTCTGGGCTCTACTGTCATCTAGTACACTCTGATTGTCTCTGTGGAAACCACCAATAGTGGTCCCGTCGTGGTAGGTAGAGTTGGGTTTTGTTTGGGTATGCTACGTTTGGCTTGGTAAGGACAGGCTTCCTTGACTTTTGTGATTTACACTGCTATTCCGGGGATTTCTGCGATCCACTGTGTTCCACTACATTCTGCGTGGCTATGGGGAGATCAGGTGCTGTGGTCGCGGCAGGTTATGTTGTGTTATGCTGAGTTATGTTAGGTTATGTTGGCTCTGGTTATGGTAGCATATCTGCGGATCTTGTGCCATTCGTTACGCCGCGGAGGATTTCTGCTCACTACTGCGCCCTAGTACATGCAGCTTGCCCCTGTGGACGCCAGCGGTAATGGCCTCATCATGTTATGTTGTGTTAGGTTGTGTTTGGTTATGTTATGTCTTGCTATGTTAGAATATGCAACTTTGACTTTTACGCTATACACTGATATTCGGTGGATTCTTGCCATCCTCTATGCCCTAATGTGCCCTGCTTGTCTCTGGGGTGGCCAGTAATGGTAGCCTCTGCACGTTAGGTTGAGTTAGGTTTTGTTTCGTTAGTTTATATTAGGAAGGCATGGTTCGGATTTCTTAGATGTTTGTGCTGTCCACTGCTATTCGGTGGATTTCTGTGCTCTACATTGCACTATTATGCCTTGCTCGACTACTGGGAGGGCAGAAATAGCGGTCGTGTGACGCTAGTTTGTGTTAAGTTACGTTTGGGTAATTTAGGTTAGGTTAAGTTCGCTTAGGATAGCTTTGGCTTTGCTTCCATAAACTGCTATTCGGTGGAATCCTGCGCTCTACTGTGATCTAGTGATCCCTGCTTTGCTCTGGGAATTCCAGGAATAGTGGCCGCAGCGCGTTAGCTTCGGTTATTTTACGTCTGGTTAGGTTAGGTTTGTTTGGATTAGGTTGGGATACCTTTGACTTTCGTGCTATACGCTGCTTTTCTGTCGATACTTGTACTCTGCGTTGCTTTACCAGCATCAGCTTTTCTCCTGGACGACCAGCAACAGTGGTCGTGGCACGTTTGGTTCAGCTAGGTTACGCTCGGTTTGGATGTATTTTGCTAAGTTTGGTTACGATAGCTTTGACTTTTGTGTTATACGCTGCTATTCGGTGGATTTCTGCGACCTACATTGATCTACTATGATCTGCTAGACTCTGTGGCGGCGAAAATCAGTGGTCGTGGCACATCAGTTTGAGATAGGTTACGTTCGGCTAGGTTGGGTTAGGTTATATTTGGTTAGTATACATACGTCTTTTGTCCTATACACCGCAATGCGATGGATATTCTGCTTATCTCAATGGAGGCCAGCAATAGTGGTCTCGTCATGTTAGGTTGAGCTAAGCTACGTTTGGATATGTCACGTTTGGCTAGGTTAGGACAGGCAACATTGACTTTTGTGCAAATTACTGCGGTTCGGTGGATGTCTGCGCTCTAATGTGCTCTCATATGCTCTGCTTGGCTCTGCGGTGGCCAGCAATGTTGGTCTCGTCACGTCATGTTTAGTTACACTACGTTTGTGTAGGTTAGCTAGGGCCACGTTATGTCAGGCTATGTTCGAGTTTTGTGCTATAAACTGCAATTCGGTGGACATCTGGGCCCGGCTGCGCTCTAGTATATTCTGTTTGGACCTGGGAACGCCATCTGTAGTGGCCTCGGCGCGTAAGGTTCAGTTACGATACGCTTGGATTTGTTACATTTGGTGAGGATATGGTATGATAGCCAAGTCTTGTGTACTATACACAACTATCCGCGGGTTCCTACGTTCTGCTGAACACTAGTATATTCTGCTTTGCTCCGCGGATTCCAGAAGTAGTGGTCTCGTCATGTTAGGTCAAGCTAGACTACGTTTGTATATATTACGTTCCGCTAGGTTATTATAGGCTACTTCCACATTCGTGTTATACACTGCTTCTCGGAGGATTTCTGTGATCTACAGTGCTCTACAATATTCTGCTTTTTTTCGTGGATGCCAGCAACAGTGGTCGCGGCAGGTTATGTTGAGTTATGCTACGTTTGGTTAGGTTATGTTAGGAGAGGTTATGTTAGGTTTCCTTAGATTTTGGGCTATACGTATCTATTCGATGGGTTTCTGAGAGCTACATTGCTCGACTATTCTTTGCTCGACTCTGGGGTGGCGAGCAATAGTGGTCGCGGTACGCTAGGTTGAGTTATGTTACGTTTGGTTATGTCAAGTTTGGATAAACTGGGAGAGGATATCGTTGACTTTCGTGCTGTTCACTGCTATTCGGTGGACTTCTGCGCTATCGCGTGCAATGGTATGTTCTGCTTGGTTCTGTGGACTGCAGAAATGGTTGTTTTGGCACGTTATTTTGAATTGGGCTACGATTTGTTAGGTTAGGTTAGGTCAGGTAAGTCATGGGTATCTGACTTTTCTGCTATACACTGCAATGGTTGGGATTGCGGCGATCTGCTGTGCTATGGCATAATCTGCATGGCTCAGGGGATGCCGGAAGCAGTGCTCGCGGCACGTTTCATGGGCGTGTGCTTACGTTTGGTTGGGCCATGTTAACTTGGTTTCGGTTTTGATAGCAATGACTTTTGCGCTCTACTCTGCGATTCCATGGATTTCTGCGCTCTACACTCCTCTACTATGTTCTGCTCAACTCTGGGGAGGCCAGCAATAGCTGTCGCGTTACGTTAGGTTTTGCTGTATTACGTTTGGTTATGTTATGATTGTATAAATTAGGATAGTGTGGCTTTGACATTTGCGCTGTACACTGCAATTCAGGGTATTTCTGCGCTCAAGCGTGCTCTAGTATGTTATGCTTGGCTCTGGGAGGACAACAATAGTGGTCTCGACACGTTATGTTGAATTGGGTTACTATTGGTTTTGTTAGGTTTGATAAGCAACTTCGACTTTTGTGCTATTCACTGCTTCCGGAGGTTTTCAGCGCTCTAATGTGCTCTAATATGTTCTGCTTGGCACATTGCTGGCCAGTAATGGTGGTCTCGGCACGTTAGGTTTTATTAGGTTACGTACCGTTGGGTTAGGTTTGGAAGGTTTGGTTAGGATTTCTTTGACTTTTGTGCGATACACTGCTATTCGGAGCGTTCCCGCCGCCAACACTGCTCTACTATACTTCGCTCGACGCTGCGGAGGCCAGGAACAGTGGTCGCGGCACGTCATATTGGGACACGCTGCCTTCGGTTATGTTAGATAAGGTCAGGTTGGGCTAGAGTTTCTACAGCTTTCGTGATCTTCGCGGCAATGCGGTGTGTTTGCTAGGCTCTGCTGCGCCCTAGTACATTCTGTCCGCCTCTCTGATGCAAGCAATACTTGTCTCGTCATGCTAGGTTGGGATATGTTGCGTACGGTTAGGTTATGTTTGGTTTTGTTTTGTTAAAACAGCTTTTACTTTTGTGCTGTATACTGCTATTCGATGGCTCTCTGCGCTCTACTGTGCTCTGGCATATTCTGCTTGGCTATGAGAAGTGCAGCAGTGTCGGTCTCTGTACGTTCGTCTGAGTTACGTTACGTTTGATTCTGTTACGTTTGGTTTGGTTAGGATAGGGTAGCTTGGACTTTTATGCTATTTACTGCTATTCGGAAGATTTCTGTGCGCTACATTGCTCTACTATAATCTGCTCGCCTATGTTGAGGCCAGTAATTGCGGTCTCCGCGCGGTAAATTGAGATATGCTACGTTCGGTTAGATTAGGTTAGGACAAGTTTGGTTAGGGTGTCTTCCACTTTTGTGCTATACACTGCATTGCGGTGGATTACTGCGCTCTACCCTCCTTTAATATATTCTCCATGGCGATGGGGATGCTAGCAATAGCGGTCTAGGCACGTTAGACTGAGTCCGGTGACGTTTGGCTACGTTACGTTTGGCCTGGTCAGAATAGGGCGGCATTGACTCTCGCGCTATACACCGATATACCGGCGATTTCTGCGCTACACTGTGATCTAATATGTACTGCTTGGCTCTGGGCAGGCCAGCAATGGTGGTCTCGGCAGGTTAGTTTGAGCCATATTAGATTTTGCTTGGAGAGGATGGGTTAGGTTTCGTTAGAATAACTGCTGCCTTTGTGCCACGCGCTGCTATTCGTTCGATATCGGTGCTCTTCATTGCTCTGGTAGGTTCCGCTTGTCCCTGGGGTGGCCAGCAATAGCGGTTGTGGCTCGTTCGGTTGTGTTTGATTTTCGTTTGGTTAGTTTAAGTTAGGTTAAGTTCGGTAATGATGGCTTTGACTTTCGTGAGATGTGCTACAAAACTCACCGGTGGATTTCCGCGATCTACTGTTCTGTAGTATATTCTGCTCGGCTATGGGAACGCCAGAAATATTGGTCTCGGCACGTTAGTCTGAGCTACGTTGCGTTTGGTTTGGTTACGGTGTGTTAAGTAAGGATAGCTTCGACTTTTGCGCTGTACAATGCTATTCGGTGGATCTCTGCGTTCTGCTGCGGTCTAATATGCACTGCTTCGCGCTGGGGAGGACAGCAATCGTGGTCTCCGCGCGTTAGGTTGGGTTAGGCCACTTTTGGATATTTCCAGTAGGTTTTCGTTAGGCTTGGCTAGGTTAGACTTTTGTGCTTTGCACCGCCATACGGTGCATTTCTGCCTTCTACTGTGCTCTAATATGCTCCGCATGGCTCGGGGAGGCCAGAAATGGTGGTCTCTGTACGCGAGTTTGAGGTGTGCTACGTTTGGTTGTGCTATGTTATCTTGGGTTAGGCTTGGATAGCGAAGACTTTCGTGGTATACGCTGCTATTCGGCGGATTTCGCCATTCCAGTGTGCTCTACTATAATCGTCTCTACCCTGGCGTGGCCAGCAACTGTGATCGTGGCGCGATATTTTGAATTAGGTTACGTTCGGTTATGTTACGTTTGGTTAGGTTAGGATATGGAAGCTTTGAGTTTTGTGCTATACACTGGCATTCGGTGTATTCCTGTGCTCTTCATTGCTCTAAGATACTCTGCTCGATTATGGGGAGGACAGCAATGCTAGTCTGGGCACCTTATGTTGAATCAGGCTACGTTCGGTTGTGTTAGGTTAGGACAGGTCGGGTTGGGATATCATACCCTCTTTTGCTATACACTGCAATGCGGTGGGTTACTGCAGTCTACTGAGATATAGTATATTCTGCTTGGCTCTGGCGATGCTAGCAATTGCGGTTTCGGCACGTCAGGTAGAGTTAAGTTACGTTCTGTTATGTTACGTGTTGTCATGTTAGGATAGGATAACTCCTACTATTGTGATGTGCACTAAGATACTATGTATTTCTGCGTTTCACTCTCCTCTAATGTGTTCCTCTTGGGGAGGCCAGCAGTAGTGGTCTCGGCACGTTAGGTTATGTTGTGTTACATATGCTTATATTACGCATGCGCAGGTTACGATATGGTAGAGTGGACAGGCGAGACATACACTGCAATTCGGTGGATTTGTATGATCTACATAGCTCTCCTATACACCGCTCGTCCTAGGGGAGCCCAGTAATGGTGGTATCGGCACGTTAGTCTGAGTTACGTTGCGTTTGGTTTGGTTACGTCGTGTTAGGTCAGGATAAATCCGGCTATTGCGTTGGACGCTGCTGCGCGGTGGATTTCTGCGCTCCTCATCCCTTTACCATACACTGCACGACATTGGGGAGACCAGCAATGGCGGTTGCGGCACGTTACGTTGAGTTGACGTATCCTTGTTTACGCAGAGGTGCACAGATAAGCAGCGTATATCACAAAAGTCAAAGCTACCATATCCTAACCTTACGAAATGAAACACAATCGAACGTAGCCGAACTAAAACCAACGTGCCGAGATCACCATTGCTGACCTCCCCTCAGACGAGCAGAGTACAGTAGAGCTATGCAGAGCTTAGAAATCCAACAAGCAGCAGTGAACAGCATACAAGTCATCTATACCCTTTCCTAGCCGATTCAAACGTAATACAAGCAAACGTAACTTAACACAACCTGACGTGTCAAGACCGACAATGCTCGCCTCCCCAAAGACAAGCAGAAGGTACTAGAGCACCCTATAGCGCAGAAGGCCACCAAATAGCCCTGTATAGCTCAAAAGTCAAAGATACCCTAACTCAACCTGACCCACTCTAACCTAACCAAGCGTATACTAAATAAACCTAATGTGCCAGGAGCACTATTTCAGCCCTCCACAGAGTCCAGCAGGGTATAGTAGAGCCAAGCAGCGCGCAGAAAGCCACCAAATAGCAATGTGTAGCACAAAAGTCAAAGACATCCTGACCTAGCCAGTCATAACCTAACGTAACCAAACGTAGAATAAATAAACCTAGCTAGCCGAGACCACTATTACTGTCTTCTCCATAGCCAAGCAGAACATACTAGAGCACAGTGGAGCGCAGAAATCCACCGAAAGGCAGTTTACACCACGAGAGGTAAAGCTACCCAAACCTAACACAAACTAACATAACTTAACCGAACGCATTCTAACTCAACCTAACGTGCCGCGACCGCTACTGCTCGCCAGCCGATGGTCGAGAATAGTATGGTTGATAAATGTAGAGCGCAGAAATCCGTCGAAGATAAGAGTATACCACAAAGGTCTAAGCTATCCTATCCCAACGCAACCGAACGTAACGTAACCAAACGCAGCCTATCGCAGCCTAACGTGGAAAGAGCAATACTGATGACATCCCCGTAACAAAGCAGAATATATTAGAGCACAGTAGAGCGCAGGGGTCCACCGAATAGCAGCGAATAGCACAAATGCCATGGCAACCCTAGCCAAAAATAACATAACCAAACCAAGCCAAGCGAAAACTAACTCATCCTGACGGCCTGCGACCACTATTTCTGCCAGCCCCAGAGCCAAGCAGAACATACCAGAACACAGCAGAACGCAGAAATCCACCGAATAGCAGTGCACAGCACAAGAGTGAAAGCTATCCTAACCAAACATAGCCCAACCGGTCCTTACTTGAAGTAACACAGCTCAACAGAACGTGCCGAGGCCACTATTGCTGGCCTTCCCAGTGCCAAGCTGAATACACTAGGGCGCTGCAGAGCACGGAATTCCGCCAAATTGCAGTGTACAGCACCAATGTCAAATATACATCTCCTTACCAAGCAGATTGTAACATAACCGAACGATGCATAATAAAACATAACGTGCCGCGGCCATGATTGCAGGCCTCCCAAAGCCAAGCAGAAAATATGCCGGATGGTAGGATGCAGAAATCCATAGGATCGCAGTGTATATCAGAAAAGCCTAAGCTGCCCAAGCATATTCTAAACCAACGCGGTCTGAACAAACGGAGCCTAACTCAACGTAACGTGTTCCGACCATTATTGCTGGACTCCCCAGGGCCAAGCAGAATACAGTAGAGCATAGTATAGCGTATAAATCCTCCTAACTATAGTGTATACCACAAAAGGCAGGGCTACCCTAACCTAACCCAAACATATTTAACCTAACCGATCGTAGCCTAACTCAAACTGACGTGCCAAGAACACTTTTAATGACATCCCCATAGCCGAATACAGTATAAAAGAGCAATGTAGAGCACAGAAATTCGCCGAAGAGCAGGGTGTAGCACAAAATGGAAGATACCCTCTACTAACCTGTCCTGTCCTAACCTAGCCGTGCGTAGCCTAACTCAACGTAAGGTGCCGCAACTACTATTGCCGGCAACCCCACTGTGGCCAAACTGAATATATTAGAGTAATGCAGAGCGTAGACATCCAGCGAACAGCAGTGTATAGCACAAGGGTCAAAGCTATCTTAGCCAATACTGACCTAACCTAGCCAAGCCAAACGTGTCCTAACTAACCCTGACGAGCCGAGAGCACCATTGTCGCCCTCTCCAGCGGCAAGCAGAGCGTATTAGAGCACAGGAGAGCGCAGAAATCCACAGAATAGCGGTTTATAGCACAAAAGTCAAAGATGTCATCTCCAAACCTATCCAAACGCCATATAATCTACCGTATCTTAGCATTGTCTAACGTGCCGACACTACTATTACTGGAACTCCTAGGTCAAGCAGAGTATACCAGGCTGCAGTGGAGCGACGGGAGCGCCCAAATATCAGCGTATAGCGCAGAAGTCAAATAAATCCTGACTTAACGTGGCACATCCTGACCTAATCAAACGTAGACTAATTAAGCTTCATGAGCCGAGACCACGCCTTTTGGCATCCCCACTGCGAAGCAGATGGTACTGGAGCACAACAGAGCTCAGAAATCCCCGGAATAGCAGCCCATGGCACAAAAGCCAAAGTCATTGTTACCAAACCTAACCCAGCACAGCCTATCCAAACGTAACCCAACTAAACCAATCGTGTCTCGACCACTATTTCTGTCCCCAACAGAGTCGAGCAGAGCATAGTAGTGCACTGCAGAGCGTAGAAATCCACCAAATAGCAGAAAATGCCAAGAAAGTCAGAGCTATTCAAACCTAACCCGAACCAACGTAACCAAACCAAACGCAACATAGCTAAACCTAACGTGCCGAGACTAATATTGCTGGCATCCTCAGAGCCGAGCAGAACACTTAAGAGCGCAGTAGAGCTCAGAAACCCACCGAATAGCAGGGTGAGGCATAGAAGTCAAAGCCGCCATCCCCTGACCTCACCGAACGTAACAAGACCGAGCGTACACTGACACAAGCTTTCGTGCCACCGCCGCAATTGCTGGCCTCCACAGGGTCGAGTAGAGCATAGCAGAGCAATATAGAGCGCCGAAGTCCACCGCATAGCCGTGTACAGCGCAAAATTCGAAGCTACCCTATCCTAACCTTTCCAAGCGTAATATAATCAAACCAACATTAACTTAACCTTACGTGCCGATATCACTATTACTGGAATCCCCAGAGCCGAGCGGAGTATACTAGAGCACAGTTGTGCGCAGATAGGTACCAAATAGCAGCGTATAGCGCAAAAGTCTAATGTACCATATCCCAAACTGACATCACCTAACATTGCCGCGCGCGGGATGACTAAACTTATAGAGGCGAGACCACTATTACTGGCCCCCAGATACAAGCAGGACATACTAGGGCACAGTAGAGCGCAGAAAATCAACGAGTAGCAGTGTACAGCGCAAAAGTCGAAGCTATCCTTTCCTAGCCTATTCAAACGTGATATAATCAAACGTGTCCTAACTTAATTTAACGCGGCGAGGCAACAATCGCTGGAAACCCTAGACCCGCGTAGAATATGCTAGTGCACAAAGAGTGCAGGGTACGACCGAATAGCACCGTATAGCACAAAAGGCATTGCAATCATAACCAAAACTAACCAAACATAGCCAGACCGAACGTAACCTAACTCAACCTATCGAGACGCGACAAATATTTCTGGCCACCTGAGAGTCGAGCAGAGTATTGCAGAGCAGTGTAGAGCGCAGAAATCCACCGAATAGCAATGTACGGCACAAAAGTCAAGGTTTCCCTATCGTAATATAACAAAACGTTACGTAACCAATCGTAAGCTGATCGTACCTAACGTGCCTATGCCACCACTGCTGACATCCCCATCGCCAGGAAGATCATATTAGAGGAGAGTAAAGCATGGAGGTCCATCGAATTGCAGTGTATACCGCAAAAGTCGGTTCCACAATAAACAAGCTTTACCCAACCTAGCCTAACCGAATGTAACATAACACAACCTATCGTGTCCTGACAACTATTGCTGGCCACCTCAAAGCCGAGCAGAGTATAGTAGAGCAGTGTGGAGCACAGAAATCCGCCGAACTGCAGGGTACGGCACAAATGTGAAAGTCACCCTGTCCTTGCCTAACCAATCGTGACATAGCCAAACGCGAACATATCCAACCTAACGCGCATATAACGATGTTGCTGGCCTCCCCAGTGCCAAGCAAAACATACCAGAGCATAGTAGAGCGCAGGAATCCACTGAATAGCAGTGTGTACCACGGAAGTCAAAGCTATGCGAACACAACCCAAGCTAACGTAACGCAACCAAACACAGCCTAAATCAACCTAACGTGCCGACACAGACACTGCTTGCCTCCTCAGCGTCAAGCAGTGCATATTGCGGCGCGGTAGAGAGCAGAAGTTCACCGAAAAGCAGTGTATTTTACAAACATCAAAGCTACCCTGTCCTAACATATGCAAACGTAATTTCATCAAACGTATCCTAACTTAACCTAACGTACCGAGGCCGCTATTGCTGTAATCCCCTCGGCAAATCAGAATATACTGGGACACAGTAGAGCGCAGAGAGTCACCATATAGCAGCATACAGCTCAACAGTCGAATGTATCACAACCTATCGCGACCAAACCTAACACATCCAAACGTGGACTAACTAAATTTAACGAGCCGAGATCACTCTTTTTGACCTCCACAGTGCCGAGCAGAACACATTAGAGCACAGTGGAGCGCAGGAATTCACCGCATTTTAGGGTACATCACAAAAGTCAAAGATACCCTATACCAACACAAACAAACCTGACCTAACTATATTTAACGTGCCCTGGCCACAGTTTCAGGCCTCCACAGGGCAAAGCAGAGCATACTAGATCACAGTAGAGCGCAGCAATCAATCGAATGGGAGTGTACGGCGCAAAGTCAAAGCTGTCCTGACCAAACCTTGTCAAATGTAGCGTAACCATACGCAATCAAACTCTACCTAACGGACCTACACCGCTGTTGCTGTCTTCCACAGATCCAAGCGGAATGTACTACAGTACAGTAGATCACAGACATCGGCGGCGTTTCAGTGCATAGCGAGATAGTTGAAGATAACCTAACCTAACCAGACCTAACATAACCCAACCTAACGTGCCTAACTCAGCATAACGTGCTAAGGCTACTATTGCTGTACTCCCCAGATACAAGCTGAACATATGAGATTACTGTGGATCGCGGGAATCCACCGAATAGCTGTGAATACCCCAAAGGTGAAAGTTATTCTATCCAAACCTAACCAAATGTAACCTAGCACGAGCTAACGTGCAGAGACCGCTATTGCTGGCCTCTCATGGGCCAAGCAGAGCATATTAGTGCACAGTGGTGCGCATAAATACACCGAATAGCACATTATAGCACAATAGTCGAAGCTACCTCAGCCTACCCCAACCAAACCTAGCCGAGCCGAACGTAATCTATCTTAACCTAACGTGCCGCGACAGGTGTTGTTGACATCCACAGAGTCAAGCGGAGCACCTTAGAGGAGGGACGATCGCAGAAATCCGTAGGAACGCAGTGTGCATCGGAAGGGATAAAGTTACCGAAACCTAACACAGACCAATAGAACATAACCAAACATATCATAACTCAACCTAACGTGCCGGGACTGTCATTGCTGCCCTCCCAGAGCAGAGCACAGTACAGAGCAGAAGTCCGCCGCATTGCAGTGTATGGTACAAAAGTCAAAAATACCCCAACCTAGCCTGGCCTAACATAACCTACCCAAACGTAGCCTAACTCAATGTCACATGCCGATACGACAATTTCTGGCCCTTCCAGAGGCACGATGAACATATGAGGGCACAGAAGAGATTACAAATCCGCCGCATAGCAATGTATAGCGCAAAAGTCATAGCTATCCCCCCCCCCCCCCCCCCCCACACAACCAATCGTAACGTAACCGAATGATACCTGTCGGTAACTAACATGGCGCGACCACTGTTGTAGGACGGCCCAAAGCCAAGCAGAATAAATTAGAGCATTGTAGAGAGCAGAAATCCGTAGAATCGCAGTGTGTAGCAGAAAAGCCAAAGATATCCATACCTTACCCGAGTAAATATAACCTTGCCAATCGAAGCCAAACTAAACACAACGAGAGCGACAACAATTGCTGGGCTCCTCAGGGCCAAGCAGAATACAGTAGAGCAATGTTGAGCGCAGAAGTTCACAGAATAACATGGTGTACCGCGAAAGTCAGAGCTATCCTGACCAAGCTTAAACAAACGTAACATAACCGAACGTAGCCTATCTAAACCCAACGCAACGAGGCCATTATTACTGGTCGACCCATATTCGAGCACGGTACGGTAGAGTAATGTAGAGCGTAGAGAACCAGCGATGTGCAGTGTGTAGCAAAAAAGTCAAAGATAACCTGACCAAACCTATCCTAACCTAACCTAACCAAACGTAACGTAACACAACCTAACGTGCCGCGACCACTATTGCTGGCGTCCCCAGAGTCAAACAGAGTATGATAGAGCACGGTAGTTCCCAGAAGTCCGAATATTACTGGACACACAAGAGCCAGTCAGGCTGTGGAAGAGCAATGCAGAGCGCAGAAATACACCGCATTTCAGTGTACAGCACAAGAGTCAGAGACATCCTATCCAAATCCAAGCAAACCTAACCTAACCGAACGCAACCTAACCATACATAACGCGCAGCGGCCACATTTTCCGACCTCCGCAGAATCGAGCAGGATATAGTAGAGCAATGTTAGGCGTAGAAATGCGACCAATAGTAGTGTATAGCACACAAGTCAAAGCTATCCTGCCCTAACGTGTCCACGAGTAGTATAACCAATCGCAAGCAAATCCTACCTAACGCGCATATACCAATATTGCTGGCTTCCGAAGTTCCAAGCAGAACACACCAGAGCACAGTTGAGCGCAGGAATACACTGAAAATCAGTGTTTACCACGAAAGACAAAGCAATGCGAACACAACCCAAGCTAACATTACATAACCAAACTCAGCCTAACTCAACCGAACGTGCCGAGACCACTATTGCTCGCCCCCTCAGTGACATGCAGAGGATATTGGAGCACAGTGGAGCGCAGGAATACACCGAAAAGCAGTGTATGGCACAGAAGTCAAAGCCATCCTCTCCTATCCTAACCTAACCTAACCTATCCAGAAGTAACCTATCTCAACGTGTCGTGGAAGGACCACTCCGGCTGGACGTCATAGAGTCGAGCGGAGTATAGTAGATCAATGTAGAGCGAAGAAATACACCGGATAGCATTGAACAACGCAAAAGTCAGGGTCACCCGATCCTAACCTAACAAAACGTAACATAACCAAACGTAGGATAATCGAATCTAATTTGCATAGGCCGAGATTGCTGGCCTCCACATCGACAAGGAGAACATATTAGAGGAGAGTAGAGCGCAGAAGTCCATCAAATGACAGTGTACAGGTAGAAAGGTCAATGCTATCCTTAACTGACGCAAACCATCCTAACATAACCAAAAGCAACCTGACAAAAACTAACATGCCGAGACTACTATCACTGGCCTCGTCAGGGACAGGAAGAGAATATTAGAGCACAGTAGAGCGCAGAGGCCCAACGAATAGTAGTGTATGGCGAAAAACTCGCAGCCATCACGAGCAAACCTAACGCAACGTAGCCTAACCAAACGTAACCTAACACAACATTTCCTGTGTCGGCCACTATTGTTGGCCACCTCAGGGTCGAGCAGAGTATAGTAGATCAGCGTAGAGAGCAGAAATCCACCGGGTGGCTGTGTACGGCCCAAAAGTCAAAGGTGTCCTAACCTAACCAGAGCAAATCCAACCTAACCAAACGTAACATAACACTACCTAACGTGACGCGGCCACTGCTTCTGCCCCCCGCAGAGCAAACCACAGCACATAAGATCACAATACAGCGCTGAGGTCCACCGAACAGCAGTATACAGCACAAAAGTCGTAGCTATCCTAGCCCAACGTGACCAAACATAACATGACCAAACGTAAACTAACACAGAGTAAAGTGTCTAGACCACATTCGCTGTGCTCTTCAGAGCCATGCGGGATATACTAGCGCGCAGTGGAGCGCAGAGGGCCACCAAATAGCAGCGTAAAGCGTAAGATTCAAATATGTCCTAACCCAACCTGACCGAACTTAACATAGCGAAGCGTAGCATAAATAAACCTAACGTTCCGAGACTACTGTTGATGGCCTCCTCAGATCGAATCGGTGAATATTAGGACCCACTAGAGCCCAGTAATCTGCCGAACAAAAGTTTTTATCGCAAAAGGCAAATTTATCCTAGACTAACCCAACCAAGTATCCCATAGGCAAACGTAACTTAACGCAACCTAACTTGCCTAGGCCACCATTGTTGACATCCAAAGAGCCAACCAGAATATACTAGAGCACAGTAGTGCGCAGAAATCTGACGCATGGCAGAGTGAAGCACAAAAGTCGAAGTTATCGGAAACGAAACCGACCTGACCTAACCTAAGCAAACGTAGACCTTCTCAACGTAACGTGCCGATGCCACTATTGCTGTCCCCCAGAGCCGAGCAGAGCGCAGGAATCCACCGAATAGCAGTGCATAGCACAATAATGGAAGCTCTACGCTCCTATCCTAGCAAAACGTGACATAATCAAACGTAGCCTAAATGAAGCTAACGTGCCTGGACAAATATTACTGGCCCCACAGGGTCAAGCAGGGTATAGTAGAGCAGAGTAGAGCGCAGAAAACCACCGAATATCTGTGTACAGGTCAAAGGTCAAAGTTATCCTGTCCTAACCTATCCGAACATAACCTAACCTAACGCAGCCCAACACAAACTAACGTGACGAGACCGCTATTACCGCCCTCCCGAGAACGGAGAAGAGTATATCAGAGCAACATAGATCGTAGGAATCCTCCGAATAGCAGGGTATAGCAAACAAGGCACTGCTACGCTATCCTAAGTTAACCAAACGCAATATAGCGGAACGAACTTAACACACACTAACGTGCGTCCACCACTACTGCTGACCTCCCCGGAGCAAAGCAGAACACACTAGGGGACAGTAGATCGCAGAAAACCACCGAATAGCTGTGTATAGCGCAAAAGTCAAAGGTAACCTGTCGTAACCTAACAAATCGTAACACTACCAAACGTAATAAAACTCAACATAAGGGGACGCCACCAGTATTGCTAATCTCCACAGAGCCTAGCAGAACATGTTAGAAGAGAATATTGCGCAGAAATCCATAGAACCGCAATGTACAGCAGAAAAGGCAAATACATACAAGCCTAACCAAAAGTAACATAACCTAACCTAATGTGGCCAAGCTCAAAGTAACTTGCCGCGACCACTATCGCTGGCCTCCCCAGGGTCTAGCAGATTATAATAAAGCACAGTGGGGGCAGGAGCCCACCGAATAACTGCGTATGGCACGAAAGACGAAGCTACCCTTACCAAACGTACCCTGACTTAAAACATCCCAACGTGCCATGAGCGCTATTCCTCTCATCCCGAGAATCGAGCGGGGAATAGGGGATCAATGTAGAGAGCAGATATCCGCCGAATCCCATTGCACAGCACAAAAGTCTAAGCTACCCTACCCTAACCCATTCAAACGGGATGTAAGCAAACGCAACCTAACTTAACATAACGTGCGGAGGCCACTATCGCTGGACACCCCAGAGTCACGCAGAGTATACACGAGCACAGTGGTGCGCTGAAGGGCACGTAATTGCACTGTACAGCACAAAAGTCGGACATACCCTAAACTAACCAAGCATAACCAAACCTATCCAAACGTAGACTGACTGAACCTAACGCGCCGCGGCCACTATTGCTGGCCTCTCCCTTGCCAAGCAGAACATACTAGAGCACACTAGAGCACAGAAACCCACGTAATATCTGTCCTTGTCAAGAAAGTCAAAGCTATCCAAACCTATCCCAAACATGCATAACATAACATAAAGCGTCTGGATCACTATTGCTGGCGTTCCCAGAGCCAGCCAGAGCAAATTAGATCTCAGTAGCGTGCAGAAATACGGAGAGTCGCAGCGTAGAGCAGAAAAGTCGAATCTATCCACGCCTAACCATAGCTGACGTAACCCAACCGAACGTAGCATAACACAATAATACGAGCCGCGACTACTATTGCTGGACGCCACAAGGGCAAGCAGAAGCCAGTAGAACACAGTGGATTGCAGGGGTCCACAGAATGACAGTGTATACCACAAAAGTCAAAGCTACCCCGACCTAACGCAAACAAACGTAACCAAGCCAAACGTAGCCTAACTCAACCTAACGTGACGTGAAAACTATCGCTGGACACCGCAGAGTCGAGCAGAGCATGGTAGAGCAACGTAGACCGTAGAAATCCACAGAAGAGATGTGTGTAGCACAACAGTCAGGGATAACCTGACCAATCCTAACCCAACCTAACTTAACCAACCGCAACATAACTCAGCGTAACGTGCGGTGACCACTATTGTTGTCGTCCGCACAGGCAAGCAGATTATGACGGAGCACAGTAAGGCACAGGATTCCGTAGGATAGCCGTGTGAGCGCAAAGGTCGTTGCTGTCGAAACACAACCCAAAATAACCTAACCGGACAAAACGTAATCTGACTCGACCTAGCGTGCCGCGACCAGTATTGCTGGCATCCAGGGCGCCAAGCAGAATATACTAGAGTGCAGTAGATAGTAGTAATCGACTGCATTGCAGTGAACAGCACAAAAGTCAAAGATATCCTGACCAAACATATCCTAACCTAACCTAACCGAACGTACAATAGCGCAACCGAACTCGCCGCGTCCACAGTTTAAGGCCTTCCCAGAGCAAAGCAGGGCATGGTTGATCACAGTAGCGCGCAGAAATCCGCCGAATGTCTATGTGTATCACAAATCTCAGAACCGTCCTAGCCTAACCTATCCAAACACAGCAACACCAAACGTAACATAAATAAACTCAAAGCGCCTAGACCACTACTGCTGACCTCCCCAGGCCAAGCAGAACACACTGGAGCACAGTAGACCGCTGAAAGACGGCGCAAAGCTGCGTAAAGCACAAAAGGCTGAAATACCCCGTCCTAACCAAAACTAACCTAACCTAACCAAACGTAGCCAAACTCACGGTAACGTGCCGATACCACTATTGCTGGCTCTCCCCGATCCAAGCTGAACACACTAGAGCGCAGAGGAGAGCAAAAATCCGCCGAACAACAGTGTACAGCGCGAAAATCATAGCTAGCGCCGCCTAACCTAACAGATCGTAACGTAAGCGAACGTAACGTAACTCAACCTAACGTAACGTGCCGATACCACTATTGCTGGCTCTCCCCGATCCAAGCTGAACACACTACAGCGCAGAGGAGAGCAGAAATCCGCCGAACAACAGTGTACAGCGCGAAAGTCATAGCTAGCGCCGCCTAACCTAACAGATCGTAACGTAAGCGAACGTAACGTAACTCAACCTAATGCGCTGCGGCCACTATTGCTGACCTCACGGAGTCGAGCAGAGTATAGTCGTGCAGCGTGGAGCGCAGTGGTCCACCGAATAACAGCCTATCGCAAGAAAGTGAATGCTGTACAAGCCTAACCCAAACAATCAGACCCTAACGAAACGTAGCCTATCACAGCCTAACGTGCCGAGACAACTATTGCTGATTCCCTAAAGCCAAACATAGCATATTAGAGCAGAGCACAGCGCAGAAGTACAGCGAATAGTAGTATATATCGCAAAGGTCCATGATGTCCTCTCCTACACTAAACAAACTTAACGTAGCCAAACGTCGCCTAAACCAGACTGACGTAATGAGACCACTATCACTGGACTCCCTAGGGACCAGCTGAGCATAGCAGAGCAACACACAGCGAAGAAATGCGCCGAAGAGCAGTGTATACCACAAAAGTCGTAGCTACCCCATCCTAACCGCTCTGATGGTGATATAGCCAAACGCTACCTAACATGTCGTAACGTGCCGAGACCACCATTGCCGGAAACCACTTAGCCACGCCGTATATACATGGACACAGTATATATCAGAGTGCTGCCTAATAGCAGCGTATAGCGGAAAAGACAAATATATCGCAACCTAACGCGACCTAACCTAACCTAAACAAACGTAGACTAACAAAGCTAATCGTGCAGTGACCATTATTCTTGGCAACCCCAGTGACGCGCAGAGCATATTAGAGCACAGTAGAGTGCAGAAATACGCGGAATAGCAGTGTATAGCGCAAAAGTCAAAGCCACCATAACCAAACCTAACCATAACTAGCGTAACCAAACATGACATATCTCAACCGATCGTATCACGACCATTATTGCTGGCGAACACAGAGTCGAGCAGAGTATAGCAGAGCAATGCAGAGCGCAGAAATCCATCGAATAGAATTATATAGCGCAAAAGTCAAAGTTATTCTATCCTAACCTGGCCAAACGGGACTTATCCAAGTGCAACATAATCCAACCTAACGTGCCTAGACCATTAATGCAGGCCTCCCCAATGCCAAGCAGAACATGTCAGAGGAGAGTAGGGCGCAGGCGTCCATAGAATAGCGGTGTATAGCAGAAAAGTCAAAGATACCCAAACCTAACCCATGCTAACGTAACCTAACCATACGCAGCCCAACTCAGCCAAACGTGTCGCGGCCACGATTTCTGGCCTGCCCATCGCCAAGCAGAGCTCAGTAGAGCACAGCAGAGCGCAGGGGCACACACCGAATTGCAGTTTCTGGCACAAGAGTCGAAGCTATTCTAACCAAACCTTAACCAACCTGTCCTAACCAACCGTAACATAACTGAACCTAACCCACCGCGATCACTGTTATTGGTATCCACAGTGAAGAGCAGAGTGTAGTAGATCACAGTGGAGCGCAGAAACCCACCGAAAGGCAGTGGATGGCACGAACGTCAAGGCAACCATAACCACGACTGGCCTAAGCTAACTTAACCGAGAGTAACGAAACTCAAACTAACGGGCCGCGACCACTACTGCTGGCGACGCCAGCGGCCAGTGGAATAAACTAGATCACAGTATGGCACACAGGTCCATGGGATATCATTGTTGAGCGCTTATGTCAACGCTATCTTAACCTAATCCAACTTAATCTACCGTAGCCAAAATACATCTAACTCAACCTAACGTGCCGCGGCCAGTATTGCTGGCCTAACCAGAGTCAAGCAGAGCATTCAAGATGAGAGTGGAGCGCAGAAATCCATAGAATCGCTGTGTGCAGCAGAAAAGTCGGGAAAATCCGGTCCTAACCAAAGCTAACGTAACACAACCGAACGCATCATATCTCAAACTAATGTGCCGAGACCACTATTACTGGCGTCCCCAGAGCCAAGAAGAACATTCCAGAGCAGAATAGAGCTCGGAAGCACAACGAATTACATTGTACAGAACGGAAGACAAGGATATCCTAACCTGACGCAAACAAAACCGATACTTACCAAGCGAAGCCTAGCTCAAACTAAACCTCGTCGGCCATTATTTCTGCGTCGCCATAACAGAGCAGAGCATGTTAGATCACAGCAGTGAGCAGAAACCAACCGAATAGCAGCTTATAGCGGAAAAGTCAAAGCAATCCTAGCCTAACCTAACCAAACATGACATTTCCTGACGTAACCAAACTGAACCTAACGTGCCTTGACCACTATTGCTGACAGCGACACAGCCAGTCAGAGTTTACCGGTGCACAGTAGAGAGCAGAAATCCGCAGCATTTCAGTGTAAAGCACAAAAGTCAAAGACATCCTGACCTCACCTGGCCTAACCTAACTAAACCAAACGTAGCATAACTCTACATAATGTGCCGACACCACTATCGCTGTCATTCCCAGAGCCAAGCGGAACTTATTAGAGCACGGTACAGTGCAGGAATCCGCTGTAAGTCAGTGTATAGCGCAAATGTCAGTGCTATCCTCCCCTAACCTAACCAATCGTAGCACACACAAACATAACCTAACACGAACTGACGTGCAGCGACCACTTTTGCTGTACACCCCATAGCCAAGCAGAATATACTAGGGTTGAGTAGGGCGCAGTAACCCTCCGAACAACAGTGTATACAACGAAAGTCAAAGTAATCCAAGCCAAACCCAAACTAACATAGCCCAACGAAACGTTGCCTAACACAACCTTACTTGGAGAGACCAAAATAGCTCACCACCCTAGATCCAAGCAGAGAATATTAGATCACAGCAGAACGAAGAATTCCTCTGGGTACCAGTATATAGCACAAAAGTCAAATCTACGCTGTCATAACCTGACCAATCGTAACATAAGCACACGTAGCGTGACCCAAACTGACGTGCCACGAATTCTATTGCTGGCCTCACGAGAGCTATGCAGAGAATATGATTGCAATTTAGAACGCTGAAATCGTCCGAATATCAGTGTATAGTACAAGAGTCAATGCTCTCCTGACCAAGTCTAACCAGGCCTTACCAAACAAAACGCAACACATCTCAACCTAACGCGAAGAGAGCGCTGTTCCTGGCGTGCACAGAGACAAGCAGAGTCCGATAGCCCACAGAAGAGTGCAGAAGTCCATAGAATAGCAGTGTGTAGCACAAAAGTCAAAGCTATGCTAACACAATGCAACGTAGCCTAACCTAGCCAAACGTAATAGAACACAACCTAGCGTGCCGCAACCACTGTTGCTGGCCTCCCGAGAGCCGAGCAAAACGTAGTAGACCAATGTAGAGCACAGAAGTCCACCGAATAGCAGTGTATAGCACAAAAAGCAAAGCAACCCTACCCTAACCTAGCCAAACGTGGAACAATCGGACGCAACTTAACGCAGACTATCGTGCCGGGTCCAATACCGCTGCCCCCCACATAGCCATGCAGGATGTACTAGAGCACAGTAGAGGGCAGAAATCCGAGGAATTGAAGCGTAAAACAGAAATGGGGAAGGTATCCTTACCTTAACTGTCCTAACCTAGCATAGCCAATCGCAACCAATCCGAACCTAACGAGCCTAGCCTGCTTCTCCTGGCCTCGCCATCGACAAGCAGGGCATATTAGAGGACAGTGGAGGGCAGAGGTCCACAGAACCATAGCCAAAAGGTTGGAACCAATAGCTCCAAAGTCAAGATATCCAAACCAAACCCAAACAAACCTAACCTTACCTAACCAAACGCAACGTAGGAGAACCCAAGGCGCCGCGGCCAATATTTTTGGAATTCCCAGAGCAAGGCGGGGCATACTAGATCACACTAAAGCGCATCAATCCACCGAATAGCAGTGTATAGCTGAAGAGTCCGAGCTTTCCTATCCTAGCCTAAACAGACATGACAAAGCCGAACGCAGCATAACACAATCTATCGTGCCGAAACAACAATTGCTGGCCTCCCCAACACCAAGAAGAACACAATAGAGAACAGTAGAGCGCAGTGGGCCACCAAATAGCAGTGTATAATACAAAAGTCAAAGCCATCCTAACCAAACGCAGCCTAACCTAACCAGACCAAACGTAACATAAATCAACCTACCGAGCCTCGAACGCAATTGCTGGTCTCCCCATAGTCGAGCAACAAGGAGCGCAGAATTCCACCGAACAGCAGTGTATATCTCAAAAGACGACGTCATCCAATCCAAATCTGACCAAACGTAACATAAGCAGACGTAACGTCACGCAACCTGACGTGCCACGAAAGCTATTGCTGGCCCCACTAGAGCCAAGCAGAGTTTAACAGAGCAATGTAGAACGCTGAAATAGCCCGAATAGCAGTGTATAGCAAAACAGGAGGAGATATCCAAAACAAACCTTTTACAACCTAGCACAATCAAACGTATCCAATCCCAACCTAACGTGCCTAGCACACAATTGCTGGCCTTGCCACCTCCAAGCAGAGCCTATTAGAGGCGAGTGGAGCGCAGAGCTCCACAGAATGGCAGTGTATAGCGCGAAAGTCAACGACAGCCTGACCTCACCCAAACCAACTTAACCTAACCCAACGCAACATAACACTAC
The DNA here is from genome assembly GCF_001483705.2 of Eufriesea mexicana. NCBI lineage: Eukaryota > Metazoa > Arthropoda > Insecta > Hymenoptera > Apidae > Eufriesea > Eufriesea mexicana. The sequence continues at coordinate 27,707 of NW_016921186.1, forward strand.
CTAACGCGCCGCGGCAACTATTTCAATCATACCCGGATCAAAGCAGGGAATATTTAATCACCGTAGAGCGCAGAAGTGCACGGAATAGCAATGTATAGCACTCAAGTCAAGGCTACCCTCTCCTAAGGTAGCCAAGCGTAACCTAACCGAAAGCAGCACAACAAAGCCTAACGTGGCGAGACCACCGTTGCTAGCGTACCCAGAGTCGAAAAGCGTATGGTAGAGCACAGAAGAACGCAGAAAGCCACTAGAAACCGATGTATACCACAAAAGCGAAAGATATGCCTACCAAACCAGACTCAACCCAACCGAACCAAACGTATAATTGCTGAACCTAACTAGCAGAGGCCTCCATTGCTAGCATCGGCAGCGCCAAGCAGAACGTATAAGTGCACAGTAAATAGCTGAAATCCACCGAATATCAGTGTATAGCACAAAAGTCAGAGCCATCCCAACCAAACCTAACCTAACCTAACATACCGGAGCGTAACCTAACACACACAACTGAGACACGTCTGCCATTGCTGGCAGCCCCAGAGGAGAGTAGAGTATAGTGGTGCAGTGTACAGCGCAGAAATCCACCGCTTAGCAGCGTACCGCAAGAAAGTCGAAGCTATCCTCTTATAACCTAACCAAACCTAACATATCCATACGCAGCTTAACTCAGGCGAAGATGCCGAGACCACTGCAGCTGGCCTCCGCGTAGCCAAGCAGAGTATACTAGAGCTCAGTAGAGCTCAGGAATGCAGAGTATAGTAGTGTTTAGTACGAAAAGCCAAACCCACCATTTCCATGCATATCCTAACCTAACCAAAGCTAACGGAATATAAGTAGAACAAACGTGCTACGAATATTGTTGCAGGCCGTCCCAGAGACAAACAGAATATATTAGGGCACAGTAGAGGGCACACGTCCACCCAAAAGCAGTGTAAAGCGCAAGTTAAAGCTGTCCTTTCCTAGCATAGTCAATCGTGGCACAACCGAACGTAACATAACTTAAAGAAACGTGGCGAGATCGCAATTGCTGTCCCCCCGAAGCAAAGCAGAGCACATTAGAGTGCAGTAGAGTGCAAAATCCACCGTATAGCAGTGTACGGCACAAGAGTCATAGCTATTCCGTCCTAACCTAACCTATCCAACCTAACCAAAGTAGTGTAACTAAAACTAGACTGCCGCGACCACTATTGCCGGACTCCCAAGGGCCATGCAGAACATATTATAGGTGAATAGGGCGCATGAATCCATAGAATCGCAGTGTACAGCAGAAAAATCAAAGCTATCCAAACCTTACCAATGCTAACATTAACCAACCAAACGTAACCTAACTACACCTGACATGCCGCGGCCACCATTTCTCGCCTCCCCAGAGTAAAGCGGAGCATATTAGAGCGCGGTAGATCGTAGACGTCCACCGAAAGGTAGTATGCAGCGCAAAAGTCAAAGGTACCCTGTCCTAACCTAACCAATCGTAACACCACCAAACGTATCCGAACTCAACAGAACGTGTTGCCACCACTATTGCTTGCATCCCCAAGTCAAAGAAAAGCAAACCAAATCCTGACTAGCATAACATAACCTATCGTAGCAAAGCACAACGTAACGTGCCGCGACCACCATTGCTGGCCTCCACAGGATCTAGCAGATCAGAGTAGAGCACAGTAGGGGGCAGGAATCAACCGAATAACAGTGTACAGCACGAAAGTCGAAGCTACACTAACCAAACATAGCCTATGCCGACGTAACGAAACGTAACCTAACTGAGACTAACGTGCCGAGACCGCTATTGCTGCATTCCCCAATACCAAGAAGGGCATACTAGAACAGTAGATCGCAGAAATCCACCGAATGGCAATGTACACCACAAAAGATAGAGCTATCCTAACCAAAATTAGCATAACCTGTCCTATCCAGACGTAACCAGACTCATCGTAACGTGCCAAGACCACTATTGCTAGCATTCCCGTAGCAAAGCTGAACATATTAGTGCACTGTGGGGCGCAGAAATCCACCTAATTACATACTATAGCACTAAAGTCAAAACTACCCTCTACTTACTTAACCAATCGTAATATTACAAAACGTGACCTAACTCAAACTAATGTGCCGCGCCCGCTATTGCTCCCCTCCCCAGAGCCCAGGAGAAGGCATTAGTGGAGAGTAGAGCGCTGAAATCCACCGAACAGCAGTGTGCAGCACAGAAGCTAAAGCTACCCCAATCAAACACAGCCTAACCCAACCAAACCGGACGTAACCTGACCCAACATAATGTGCCGGGACTACTATTTCTGTCCTTCCCAGAGCCAAGCTGAAAATATTAGAGCTCTGTAAGACGCAGAAATCCATTGAAACGCTTTGCCTATCAGGAGAGTCGTAGCTACCCGAGCCTAACCCAAACCAGCTGAACATAACAAAGCGTAGCCTAACTCAACTTAACGTGCCGAGACCGCTATTGCTGCCTACCACAGCGACGCAGGAAATACTAGAGCACAGTGGAGCGCAGAAGTGGGCCGTACAGCAGTGTGCATCACAAAAGTCGAAGCTACCCTGACCAAACATTGCCATGCCCAACATAACCGAACGTAACGTTACTGATCATAACGTGCCAAGACCACTTTGCTGGCATTCCCTGAGCCGAGCTGAAAATATTAGAACACTGTAGCGCGCAGGAATCCACCAAATATCGGACTGTAGCACTAAAGCCAAAGCTGTCCTCTCTTATCGTGGCCAAACGTAACATGGCCGAACGTAACCTAACTCAACCTAATATGCCGCGACATCTACCGCTGGCCTCCACAGAGCCGAGCAGAACACATTAGTGGAGAGTACAAAGCAGAAATCCGAAGAAACGCAGTGTACATTAGAAACGTCTTAGCCTCCAAAACCTAATCCAATCGAACAGGACATAAGCAAACATAGCATAACTCAACCTAACGTGCCGAGACCGACATTGTTGCCATTCCCAGAGCCAATAATGACATACTAAAGCACAGTAGAGCGCAGAAATCTACTGGATAACTGTGTACAGCACAAGAGTTAAAGCTACCCTAACCGAACTTAGTCTAACCCAACTTAGTCGAACGTAACATGACACAACGTCACGTGCCTAGGCCACTATTCCTGGCCTTCCCAGAGCCAAGCTGAAACCAATAGTGCGCTGTAGGGCGCAGAAATGAACCTAACGGCAAACAAAAGCACTAAAGTCAAAGCTACCCTCCCCTAACCTAACCAATCGTAACATAACCAAAGGTAGACTTACTCAACTTAATGTGTCGCAACCGCTGCTGCTGGCCTCCCAAGAGCCAGGCAGATCACATTAGTCAAGAGTAGAACGCAGGAATCCATGGAATTACACTGTATATCGGAAAAGACAGAGATACCCGTGCCTAACCGAAGCCAGCAGGACATAACCATACATAGCCTAACTTAGCCTAACATGCCGGGGATGCTTTTACTGCCCACCCTAGAGCCGATTAGGGCATGCTAGAGCACAGTGGAGCGCAGATATCCACCGTACATCTGTTTACGGCACAAGAGTTATGGCCATCCGAACCAAACTTAGCCTAACCCAACATAACGTGCCGAGACCAATATTGCTGTCCTTCCCTGAGCCGAGCTGAAAATATCAGAGCACTGTAAGGCGCAGAAATCCGACTAACAGAAGAACGTAGCGTTAAAGTCGAAGCTACCCACTCCAAACATAACCTATCGTATCATAACCAAACGTAACCGAACTCAACCAAGCGCGCTAAAACCACTACTGTTGGCCTCCCAAGGGCAAGGCGGAGCGGATTAGTGTTGTGCAGAACGCAGAAATCAATAGAATCGTTTTGTATATCAGATAAGTCTGTGCTAACAAAGCCTAACCGGGACCAACAAAATATAGCCGAACATTGCCTAGCTCAGACTAACGTGACGATACCGCTATTGCTGCCCTCCCCAGAGCCAAGCAGTACATACTACAGCACAGCAGAGTGCAGAAATCCACCGAATAGCCGTGTGCAGCCCAAAAGTTGAAGCTATTCTGGCCAAACTTAACCTAGTCAACCATAACCGAACGAGACCCGACTCAACACAACGAGCCGGGGCCACTATTTCTGGCCTTTCATGAGCCAAGCTGAAAGTATTAGAGCACTATTGGGCGCCGAAATGCAACTAATGGAAGAACGTAGCGTTGATATCACAGCTAACCACTCCAAACCTAACCAAACGTAACATAACCAAACGAAACGAAACTCAACCTAACGCGCCGCAACCACAGCTGCTGGCCTCCCAAGGGTAAAGCAGAGTGGATTAGTGGTGTGTAGAACGCAGATATCATTAGAATCGCTGTGTATATCAGATAAGTCGGTGTTATCGAAGCCTATCCCAAACCAACAGAACGTAACCAAACATGGCCTAACTCAAACCAACGTGCCGAGACCGCCATTGCTGCCTATCTTAGGGCAAATCAGGACACACTAGAGCACTATAGAGTGCAGAAATCCACCGAATAGCAGTGCACAGCACATAAGTAAAAGCAATCCTAACCAAGCTTGTCCTAACGTTACCTAAACGGGTGTTAAATGACACAATATAACATGCCGGGCACACTACTACTAGACATCCCAGAGACAATCTGAAAAGTTAGCTCACTGTAGGTTGCAGGGATCCACCGTATAGCAGACTATCGTACTAAAGTCGAAGTTATCCTCTCCTTTCCTAGTCAACCTTAACGTAAACGAACGCAGCACAACTCAACCGAACACGCCGCGACCGCTATTGCTGGCCTCCTCAGAGCCAAGGAGAACACATTATCGGAGAGTAGAACACAGGAATACATAGAATCGCAAAGTATGTCAGAAGAGTCATGGCTACCCAAGCCTGACCCAAACCAACAGAACATAGCCAAACATTGCCTTACTAAACCTAACGTGCCGAGACCGCTATTGCTGACCTTCCCAGAGCCAAGGTGGACATAGTAGAGCAGAGTAGAGTCAGCAATCCACCGAATATCAGTGTAAAGCACAAAAGTAAAAGCTATCCTGACCAAACTGTTCCACACCCAACCTAACCCAACGTAACCTGACTCACACAACGTGAAGAGGTCACTATTACTGTCCCTCCCAGTTCAAAGCTGAAAGCATTAGAGCACAGTAGGGCGCAGGAGTCCACCAAATAGCAGACTATAGCCCTAAGGTCAATCTACCTCTCCTAACTTAGCGATTCGTGACATAAAAAAACGCATTCTAACTCAGCCTAACGTGCCGCGACCTCCATTGCTGGCATCCCCAGAGCCACGCAGAACACATTATCCGAGAGTAGAACGCAGAAATCCATACAAACGCAGTGCACATCACAAAAGTCAAAGTTATCAAAGATTAACCCAAACCAACAGAACATAGCCTAACATAGCCTAAGTCAACCTAGCGTGCAGCGACCACTATTGCTAGCCTCCCAAGAGTCATGCGGAACAGGTCAGTGGAGAGTAGAACACAAACATCCATGCAACCGCAGTGTATATCGGAAAAGTCATAGCTACCCAGGCTTAACCCATAGTAACAGAACATAACGAAACATAGCCTGACTCAACCTAACGTGCCGAGATCGCTGTTTTGCCCTCCCCAGAGCCAGGCAGGACATACTAGAGCAGTGTGGAGCGCAGATAACCGCCGAATAGAAGTGTACAGCTTAAAAGTTAAAGCTATCCTGACAATACTCAGCCCGACCCATCGTTACCGAACATAAGATAACACAACATAACGTTCCGAGACCACTATTTTTGACCCCCCCCCCCCCCCCCCCCCCCCCCCACCTACTAGAACACATCTGAGCGAAGAAATCCAACGACTAGCAGTGCACAGCCCAATAGGTAAAGCCATTCTTTCCAAACGTAGCCTGGCGCAACCTAACCGAACGTAATCTGACTCAACATAACGTGCCGAGAACACCATTGTAGATATCCTAGAGCCAAGCTGAAAATATTAGAGCACAGTAGGGCCAAGAAACCCAACTAATAGCAGACGATAGCACCAGTAGTCATAGCCAACCTCTCCTAACCCAACAAATCGAAACATAACCGAACGTAACCTAACTCATGTTAACGTGCCGCGACCACTACCGCAGGCCTCCCCAGAGCCAAGCAGGCCACACTAGTGGAGAGTAGGACGCAGAAATCCGAAGAATCGCAATGTTCAACAGAAAAGTCAAAGCTACGCAGACCAAACCCAAACCAACAGAACAAAGCCAAAGATGGCGTAACTTAACCTAACGTGCTGCGGGTTCTGTTGCCACCATCCCCAGAGCCAAGTAGGACGTACTGGAGAACAGCAGGGCGCAGAGCTCCAACGAACAGCAGTGTACAGCACAAAAGTTAAAGCTATCCTGACCAAACGTAGCCTGACCCAACCAAACGGAACGTAACCTGACTCATGATAACGTGCAGAGACAACTATTGCGGGCCTTCCCTGAGGCATGCAGAAAATATTAAAGCAACGTAGGGAGCGGAAACTCTCCTAGTAGCAGACTATAGCGCTAAAGTCAAAGCCATCCTCTTCTAACCTAACCAATTGTAAGGTGACAACGTTACCTATGTAAACCTAACGTGCCACGACTTCTATTCATGCGAAAACCAGAGCCAAACAGAAAAAAATTAGTGGAGAGTAGAACGCAGAAATCCATAGAATCGCGGTGTATATCGTAAAAGTCAAAGCAACCCAAGCTAACCAGACCAACAGAACATAACCAAACATAACCTGCATTAGCCTAACGTGCCGAGAACGCGATTGCTTCCCTCCCAAGAGCCAAGCAGGACATACTAGAGCGCAGTAGAGAGCAGAATTCCACCGAATAGCAGTGTACAGCGCAAAAGTTGAAGCTATATTGACCAAACTCAGTCTGACCTAACCTAACCGAGCGGAACCTGACCGACTATGACGAGCCTAGGCAAATACTGCAGGCGCTACCAGAGCCAAGCTGTAATTATTTGAGCACTTTAGGGCGCAGAAATACACCATACAGCAGTGTGCAACACAAAAGTCAGAGCTACCCTATCCAAACTTAACTAAACGTAACGTAACCGCACGTAACCTAAAACAATCTAACGTAGCGAGGCGTCTATTGCTGCCGACCCCAGGGACAACCGGAAAATGTTAGAGGGGAGTTAAGCGCAGAAAACATAAGAATAGCTTTGTTTAGCTCAAAAGTCATAGCTACCATATCCTAACTTAGCCAAACGTAAGATAACCGTAAGTAACATATTTCAAACTAACGTTTCGAGACCGCTATTGCTGGCCTCCCCAGAGTCGAGTAGAAAACCTTAGTGCACTGTAGGGCGCAGAGATCCACCTAATAGCAGACTAGAGCACCAATGTCAAAGCTATCCTCTCCTAACCTTTCGAGTCGCAACATAACCAAACGTAACATAACACAACCTAACGCGCCGCAACCACTATTGCTGTCCTCCCCAGGGCCAAACAGAACACATGAGTGGAGAGTAGAACGCAGATATCCATGGAATCGCTGTATATATCAGAAAAGACGTAGCTACCCGAACCTAACCCAAACAAACAGAACACTACAGAACATAGCCTAACCCGACCTAGCGTGCCGAGAACGATAGTGCTGCCCTCCCCATAGCCATGCAGAGCATAGAAGTGCACAGTAGAGTGCAGATATCCACCGAACAGCAGTGTGCAGCACAGAAGCTAAAGCTACCCCAATCAAACACAGCCTAACCCAACCAAACCGGACGTAACCTGACCCAACATAATGTGCCGGGACTACTATTTCTGTCCTTCCCAGAGCCAAGCTGAAAATATTAGAGCTCTGTAAGACGCAGAAATCCATTGAAACGCTTTGCCTATCAGGAGAGTCGTAGCTACCCGAGCCTAACCCAAACCAGCTGAACATAACAAAGCGTAGCCTAACTCAACTTAACGTGCCGAGACCGCTATTGCTGCCTACCACAGCGACGCAGGAAATACTAGAGCACAGTGGAGCGCAGAAGTGGGCCGTACAGCAGTGTGCATCACAAAAGTCGAAGCTACCCTGACCAAACATTGCCATGCCCAGCATAACCGAACGTAACGTTACTGATCATAACGTGCCAAGACCACTTTGCTGGCATTCCCTGAGCCGAGCTGAAAATATTAGAACACTGTAGCGCGCAGGAATCCACCAAATATCGGACTGTAGCACTAAAGCCAAAGCTGTCCTCTCTTATCGTGGCCAAACGTAACATGGCCGAACGTAACCTAACTCAACCTAATATGCCGCGACATCTACCGCTGGCCTCCACAGAGCCGAGCAGAACACATTAGTGGAGAGTACAAAGCAGAAATCCGAAGAAACGCAGTGTACATTAGAAACGTCTTAGCCTCCAAAACCTAATCCAATCGAACAGGACATAAGCAAACATAGCATAACTCAACCTAACGTGCCGAGACCGACATTGTTGCCATTCCCAGAGCCAATAATGACATACTAAAGCACAGTAGAGCGCAGAAATCTACTGGATAACTGTGTACAGCACAAGAGTTAAAGCTACCCTAACCGAACTTAGTCTAACCCAACTTAGTCGAACGTAACATGACACAACGTCACGTGCCTAGGCCACTATTCCTGGCCTTCCCAGAGCCAAGCTGAAACCAATAGTGCGCTGTAGGGCGCAGAAATGAACCTAACGGCAAACAAAAGCACTAAAGTCAAAGCTACCCTCCCCTAACCTAACCAATCGTAACATAACCAAAGGTAGACTTACTCAACTTAATGTGTCGCAAAACAGCATAACCCACAATGACGTGTCGCGGCCACTGCCCTGGCTTCCCAAGAGCCAAGCAGAACGTATTAGAGCGCAGTGGAACGCAGAAATTCACCGAATTGCAGCGCTTAGCACAGGAGCCAAAGATAACCTATCCCATACTAACCACGCGTAACGAAACCAAACGTGCCATAACTCAACCTAACGTGACGTGACGTCTATTGCTGCCGTCCACAGAGCCATGCAGAACATATTAGGGGAGGGTGTAGCGTAGAAATCCAAAGAATAGCAGTGCGTAGCACAAAAGTTAGAGCTACCCTGTCCTAACCAAATCAAACTTACCTTAATCGTACGTAACCGAAATAAAACTAACGTGCCGCGGACACAATTGCTGCCCTCCCCAAGAGTCAAGCAGAATGTATTTTATCACAGTGTATCGCAGAATTCCGCCGGATTGCATTGTATAGCACAAAAGTTAGTGATATCCTAACATAACCTGGCCAACCCTAACATAACCAAACGTATCATCACTCAACCTAGCGTGCAGAGACCACCACTGCTGGCCTCCACAAAGCCCAGCAGAAAATATTAGAGCACAGTAGAGAGCAAAAATCGACCGAATTGCGGTGTATAGCACAAAAGTCACAACTACAATATCCTAACTTATCCAAGCATAGCACAACCAAACGCAACCAAGCTCAACCTAACCGCCCTACACCACTATTGCTGACCTCCCCAGGGCCAAGCAGAATATACTACAGCGCAGTAGAGAGCAGAAAACCGCCGCGGTACCGCGTAAAGCACAGAAGTCAGAGATATACTAACCAAACCAGACCTCAAGTAACATAACCAAACGTCATCTAACTCAAGCCAAATTGCCGCTACCATTATAGATGTGCTCCGCAGAGACAAGCAGAGCATAATGGAGGAGAGTGGAGCGTAGTAATCCATAGGGTCGCAGAAGAGACGAAGATATTGAAACCTAACCAAATCCAACAAAACATACACAAACGTAGCATATCTCAACATAACGTGCCGAGATAACAGTTACTGGCATCCACAGAGCCAAGCAGAACATACTGGAGCACAATAGATAGCAGCAGTCGAACGCATCGCAGTGTACATAATAAAAGTCAAAGATATCCTAACAGAAACAGATCAAACCTGATATAACAAAACAAACATAACTTGACCAAGCGTAACCCAACATTGCCTAATGCCTCGCTGCGACAGTTTCTGGCCCACAGAGCAAGGCAGAGCATATGAGGTCACAGTAGAGCGAGGAAATCCACCGAATAGCAGTGCATAGCACGAAAGTCTCAGACATCTTAACCTAACCTGACCTAACCTAACCTAACATGACCCAACTTAACCTATCCTAACCTAACACAACCTAACCTAACCTAGCATAATCTAACCAAACCTAACCTAACCTAACCTAACGTCACCAACCGTAGCCTAACTCAGACTAATGTGAAGAGACCACCATTACAGCCCACCCCAGAGAAAGGCAGAGTATGATAGAGCCATGTAGAGCGTAGAAATCCACCGAATAGCAGTGTGTAGCACAAAGGCCAGGAATATCCTGACCAAGCCAAACGTAACCATACATAACCGTACGTAACATAAGGCAACCTAGCGTGCCGCTACTACAATTGCTGGCGTCGCCAGAGACAAGCATAGAACGAAAGGGCGCATTAGCGTCCTGAAGTCTATAGGATACTTGTGTTCAGCGAAAGTGTCAAAGCTATCCTAGCCTAACCCAACCTTACCGAACCTAACCATACGTAACCTTGCTCAACCTAAACATCCGCGACCAGAGTTGCTGGCCTCCACAAAGCGAACCAGAATATACTACAGCACAGTATAGCGCAAGAATCAACCTCATTGCTGCGTATAGCACATAAGTCGTAGATACCCTAACCAAACCTGACTGAGACAAACCTAACCAAATGTAGCATAACTCATCATAACGTGCCGTGAACACTGCTTCCGGCCTCGCTTGAGCCAAGCAGAATAATGTAGAGCACAGTAGATCACAGAAGTCCATCGAAAAGCAGAATATTGCACGAAAGCGGAAGCTATCCTAACCAAACTTAGCCCAAACTGTTGTATCGAAACGTAACCTAGCAAAGCTTAACGTGCCACGACCACTATTGCTCGCACCTCCAGAGCCGAGCAGAGTATGGTAGAGCTATTTAGAGCGCAGAAATCCACCGAGTAGCAGTGTACAGCCCAAACGTCAGAGAAATCCTAACTAAGCCCCCATAACTTAACCCAACGAAGCGAAACCTATCTCAACGTAACGTGCCAAGGCCACCATCTCTGGACACCGGAGGACCATGCAGAGCATATTAGAACGCAGAAGTCCACCGATCGGCCGTGTATAGTATAAAAGTCAAAGTAGACAATCCTAACCTATCAAAACGTAGCATATCCAAATGTAACATAACTCAACCTAACACGACGAGACCGCTGCTGCTGGCCTCCAGAGAGGCAAGCAAAATTTTCTGGAGCACAGTAGTGTGCTGAAATCCACAGCATTGCAGTGAATAGCACAAAAGTCGAAGTTGCCCTAGCCAACCATGTCAAAACCTGACCTAAACGAACGTAACATAGCTAAAGCTATCGTGCGGGCACAATTATTGCTGCCCTCCTCAGAGCTAATCAGAAAATATAAAAAAACAGTAGAGCGCAGAAACCCGCATATATCAGTGTATAGCGCAAAAATCCAAATAATCCTATCTTAACCTCACCAAACGTAACATAGGCGAACGTAGCATAGCACAACATAACGTGCCGCGAACAGCATTGTTGGCCTCACCAGCGTCGAGCAGGAAATATTAGAGGACAGTAGAGCGCCGAAATTCATAGGTTCGCTGTGTACAGGTCAATAGTCGTAGCTGTCCGCGTCCAACCCACGTTAACACAACCTAACGAACCGTAGCCTAACACAACATAACTGCCGCGGCCACTATTGCTGGCCTCCGCAGGGCCAAGCAGAATACAGTGGACCACTTGCGAGCGCAGAAATCCACCGAAAAACAGTGTATAGCACGAAAGTCAGAGCCATCCTTACCGAAATTAACCTAACCGAACATAACGAGACGTAACATATCTCAACATAACATGCCAAGACCAATAGTGCTGGGATTCTCAGGGCCAGACGGTATATAGTAGAGCAGAGTAGAGTGCAGAAATAATGCGAATAGCAGTGTACAACTCGAAAGTCTGAGATAACCTTGCCGAGCTTAACCATAACCGAACATGGCCAGACGTAATCTTATTCAACCTAACGTGCCACGATCGCTGTTGCTCGCCTCCCCATAGTTGAGCAGGGAATAGTAGAGCAATGTAGAGCGTAGAAATCCATCCAGTAACAGTATACAGCGCAAAAGGCGAAGGTAACCAAACATAAACCTGTCCTAGCCCAACCTAATCAAACGTAGCATAACTCAACCTAACCTGCCGCGACCCCTACTGCTGGCATCCGCGGAGACAAGCAGAATATAGTAGAGCACTGTAGATCACAGTCATCCACCGAGAAGCAGTGTATAACACGAAAGCCTAGGTGGCATATCCTAATCTAGCCAAACGTAACGTAAGCGAACGTATATATACCCAACCTAACGTGCAGAAACCGCTGCTGTTGGCGTCCGCAGAGCCAAGCAGAATGCAGCAGAGCACAGCAGATCGTAGGAGGCCACCGGATAACAGTGTACATCACGAAAGTCAAAGCTATCCTAACGAAGTATAGCCTAACTTGTCCCAACCGATAGTAACATAACTCATCCCAGCGTGCCACAGACACCCCATTACTCGCCACCCCAGAGTCGAGCGGAGTAGAGTAGGGCAATGTAGAGGGAAAAAATCCATCTCATAGCAGCGTATAGCGCAGATGTCGAGGATATCCTAACCTATGCTTTCTTTTCACGTGGGGGGAATTCTTCGAAAAATACCCGGCCGCCTTAGGGCAGGGGGCGGAGTAATGTGGGGTTTTTACAGACTAAAACCACCACGACGGCCAAACTTTCGCATTTCGGTGCGCCCTGGACTTCGCGGCGACGCAATTGCCAGAACGCCCCCGCGACACAACCGTAGTTCCCTCCCGGCGCGACGGGAAATGGCACCCGAAACGTCCATGTCCTTGCGCGCGAGGCGGGTCGATTACAGGCACAGACACACACATACACACACAACACGCATACCACCGCACCGCAACGAACGCATACCCTGCGGACGCCGCGCGACCATCACGCAACGCCGCGCGCCCGCACCACGGTCTCTCGAACAGACGGGCCTCCACTCGCCACTCCGTGGTCACACTGACCTGGGTTACAACGGGAGAGAGAGATGGTCTCCCCGGCCATAGGTACATGGTCGCGTGCGAAGGCGGACGTCTAACGCGTTAACACATCTGGCCGGGCGCGAGGCGCTCACTAGCGCCGCGCTTGCTGCCTCCGCTGCCCTACGCGCGTGGAGCACGCGCTACGCTCAGGGGCTCTCTCCGCGGCCTCCTTCTGTAACATAACCGCCTCGCAGGAGGAGGCCACCGCACGCCATGAACCTAAGCTCTCCGACATCCACGCCACGACGACGGAGAGTGAAATATCCCGACCCACCACGAGACAAAGTACCTGGCGCTCGCGAACCCAGGACGGGCATTACTCCAGCGTGTGCTGCGCTGTGTCCCGCTCCACCCCGCAGTGATGACACCGCGTCTCACGTTCCCGCTCGATACGACACAGGTACTCCCCGAAGCACCCGTGCACCTGTTTCAGGCGGAAATCCTGGCCTAACCTAACCTAACCGTACGTAGAATGGCTCAACATGACGTGCTGCGAACAATGCTGCTGGCATCCCCAGAGCCAAGCAGAACATATTAGGGCACAGTAGAGGGCGGAACTGCACCGAATAGCAGTGTGTAGCACGAAAGTCAGAGCTATCCATACCAAACCCAAATAAGCGTAGCCAAACCAAACGTAACCCTTCTAAACCTAACATCCCGATACCACAATTGCTCGCCTGCACAGAGGCACGCAGAGCATATTAGATTCCATTACAGCGCAGTAGTCCGCCGAATATCAGTGTAGAGCACAAAATTCGCAACAATCCTCTCCTAGCCTATCCAAACGTAACATTAACAAGCGCAGCAAAGCACAACCTATCGTGCCACGACCAACGTGCCTAGCTAGACCGCTATTCTTGTCCTCCTCAGAGCGAAGGAGAACACACTAGGGCACAGTACAGCGCAGAAATCCACCTAACAGCAGGGACTAGCACAATAAACAAAGCTATCCTAACCTTACCTAACCAATCGTAACCTAACCAAACGCAACATTACTTAGACTTACGTGCCGAGACCAATACTGCTCGCATCCCCATAGCCAAGCAGAATATACCAGAGCACAGTAGATCTCAGAAATCCAACAAATATCAGTGTGTATCACAAAAGCCAAAGATATCCTAATTTATCACAACGTAACCTAATCCAACCAAGCATAACCTGACGAAATCTAACGTGCCGAGACCACTACTGCTGGTCTCACGAGAGCCGAGCAGAGAGTAATGTAGAGCAATATAGGGCTGGGAAAGCAGCCGAATACCAGTGAATAGCACAAAAGTCTAAGGTGCCCTATCCGAACCTAACCAAACGTAGCATAATCAAACGCAACATAACTTAGACTAACGTGCCGAGGCTAATACTTCTGGCGTCCCCATAGCCAAACAGAATATACGAGAGCAGAGCAGGGCGCAGAAACCCGCCGAATGCCAGTGCATATCACAAAAGTCGGAGACACCCTTTCCAAACATGACCAAACCTGACCATGCCAATCGCAACCTACCTAAACCAAACGTGCCACGTCCGATATTACTGGCGTCCCCAGAGACAAGCAGGTGCTATTAGAGCAATGCAGAGCGCAGGTATCGACCGCATAGCAGTGTATAGCACTATGGTCAAAGCCATCCTAACCAAACTTGGCCTTGAGCAGCCTAACAAAGCGTAGCATGTCCTACAGAAACCTGCCACGACCGCTATTTCTGGCCTCCCCAGAGGCAAACAGATGCTAGTAGAGCAATGCAGTGCACAGATGTCAACCGAACAGCTGTGTATTACAATGAAGTCACAGCTGCACTAACCAAACCTGTCCGAACCTTGCCATGCCACGCGTAACATAACTCAGCATAGCGTGCCGAGGCCACAACTGCAGGCCTCCCCAGAGCTGCCGAAACCACACCCAAACTAACACAACGTAACCAAACGCAGCTCAACTGTGACTAACGTGCCGAAAACAGTGTTACTGGCATCCCCAGAGTCGTGCAGATTGCAGTAGATCAACGTATAGCATAGACGTCCACCGAGTAGCAGTGTATAGCACAAAATTCGAAGCTATCCTATCCTAGCCTATCCAAACGTAACATTAACAAGCGCAGCAAAGCACAACCTATCGTGCCACGACCACTAATGCTGGCTTCTCCAGAGAAAAGCAGGGTACGATAGAGCTCAATAGATCACAGGAGACCATGCTATATCAGTGTTGACCTCATACGTCATAGCTACCATAGCTTAATCCAATATAACCTAACATATCCAGACGTATACTAACTAAACCTAACGTGACGCGATCAGTACTGCCGGCCTCCACAGTGCCAAGCAGAGCATAATAGAAGACACTAGAGGGCAGAAATCCATGGAATCGCAGGGTATAGCAGAAAGGTCGAAGTCTTCCAAACCTAACCAATGGTAACTTAACCTAACCAAACGTACCTTACCTGAGCCTAACGTTCCGAGACAACCATTACTGAGTGTGCAGCAAAAAGGTCGAAGCCCTCCTTTTTTCATGTGGGGGAAATCTTCCACGTATAACCGGCCACATGGGTGAGGGGGCGTTGTATCTTGGGGATTTTAGCCACTGAAGCCGCCACGATGGCCAGCCCTCCACATTTCGGAGCTCCCTGGATTTCACGGCTTCGGGACTGCCAGGACACACCTGCGACGCAACCGTAGCTTCCTCCCGGCGCGACGGGATATCGCAACCGATCCATCCGTATCCATGCGCGCGAGACGGGTTGTTTACAGGCACAAACACCACGTATACCACCGCACCGCGTTACACGCATACCCTGCGGCATCCACGCGACCACCGCACGCCGCCACGCGGCGCCACGGTCCCGGACCACGATCTCTCGAACAGACGGGCCCCCACCCGTCTGCCATTTGTCATATCAGCTGGATTACAACGGGAGAGTGAGGCGGCCTCCACGGACGTAGATGCAGCATCGCTCGGGAAGGTGGTGGGCCAACGCGTTTATCCAATCGGCTGTGCGCGCGGAGACAAAAGGCGCCGCGCCCGCTGCCTCCACCGCCCTACTCGCGAGGAGCACGCGCAAAGCTGGCGGGCTATCTCAACGGCCTCCTTCAGTAACATAACCGCCTCGCAGATGGAGGCCACCTCACGCTCTGCACATTAGCCCTCCGTCATTTGCGCCACGACGACGGGGAGTGAAATATCCCGACCAACCACGCGACAAAGTACCCGGCGCGCGCAAGCCCATGCCGGAAATCCCTCCAGCGTGTGCTGCGCCATGTACCGCCCTTCTCCTGAGTGGTGACACCGCCTCTGACATTCCCGTCTGACACGGCACAAGCACTCCGCGAAGCACCCGTGCCTGGTGAGCACATGTGTCAGACGGAATGTGTGCCGACTGCCGCTGCGCGCCCATGCATCCAGCACTGGGAGCACAAGCCCGAACAGCCGGTGCCGCCCGCTGCTCTCCTTCCTCAGTCGAGCATGCCAGGCAGTCTTCAGTGACAGTCGGAACGTTCCCCTCAAGGAAGCGGCCCCATCTTCAGGAGCACCGTCGCCGCCCCGGTGGAGGTGTCCGTAGATACGGGCCTCCCCCGCCGCTGGCAGTTGGAACGGCTGATCACCAGAAAGGACCATCGCCGCTTCGTGGAAATTGTGCGGCAGCCGCGCACGGCCACGTTCGCCATCCTGCCAGCGACACAACGGAGAATCATCCGACTGCGCGGACCAGCGATCAGGTCGCTCGCCCAGATCGGAGCCAAGTGAAGGGCCGCCGAGTGAACGACGAGTGAACTCCCGTTTAGAGGCGGCGCACCGTCCCGTCTGGCCCGTTCAGGATGGGGAGCAGACTAAACAGCGCCCCCGCCATCACTTGCAGGCGTGGTTCCAGCGCGAGGAGATGCTCGTCGATCCTCCAGTGGCCATCCAGGAGGATACTGAGATATGCCATCCGGTCCAGAACATAGAACACGACGCAACCCACGCGCACCCGTGACTGGGGAGGATGTTCAGCCCCATCCGCCGGATCCTGTTCGGGACGAGGGCTACGCCGCTTTCCGCGCTCGGCGTGGCCTCCTTCCAACCCGACCCGTCGGCAATCACGAGCATGTCGTCCGCGTAGGACGTCACGCTCATGCCGCGGCGGAGCAGAGTGCGCAACGCGGCGTCGCACACGAGGCCCGGAGGATCGGCCCGAGTACCGATCCCTGTAGAACACCGCAGTACGTCGCCCGCGCGACGGTCGTATACCGTCCGGGATACTCGACCGAGCGCTCCGCCAAACAGTCGCCGATCACCTCCATCATGTGTTGGGGATCTCTGTGGTGCACAGGTCATACCGGATGGCGTGTTGAAGGCGTCGGAGATATCCGCCCGGACCGCCAGCACCGCACCACCCCGGTCAACGGCAGCATCCGACAGGTTATCAACGCGCTTAGTCGCGTCCATCGCCGACCGACCCTGCCGGAATCCCATCTGGCTGACGCTGAGATATGGACCCGCGTCCGCTGAATTCCCTCGAAGACAGGCAGCCATAACGCGCTCGAAGAACTTGCCCGTCTCGTCGAGCAGGCATATCGGCAGGTATGCCTTCTGAGAGTCCGGCGGCTTCCCCGGTCTGGGGATCAGCACCACACTCGCTCTCTTGCAATATAGCGGGAAGCAATCGGTTTTGAGGCCGCTGTCGAGCGGCTGCCACACCAAGTCGCCACACGTCTCCAGAGCCATTGCAGAGGCTAAGCCTGGGATGACGTCAACTCCGGGTGCGGTGGTCCTCGCCCCCGCAAGGTCGAGGCTATGCTAACCTAACACTACATAACCTGACCCAACCAAATGTGGCCTAACACTACCTAACGTACCATACCACTGTTGCTCTGATGCCGAGAGTCGAGCAGAGTATAGTAGAGCGATGTAGAGCGCACAACTCCACCGAACAGCTGTGCATAAACATAAAAGTCAATGCTATCCTCTCCTAACCTTACCAATCGTAACATACCCAAACGTTTTCTATCACAAACCAACGTGCAGAGGCCACTACTAAAGCAGAATATTGTAGTAGAGCAATGTAGAGCCTAGGAATCCACCGATGAACGGTGTCAGGTAAAAAAGTCGTAGCTACGTTGTCCTAACCTAAACTATTGTGGCATTACCAAACGTGACCTAACAAAACCTATCGTGCCGCGACCGCTATTGCTGGCTTGCCCAGATTCCAGCAGAGTACAGTAGAGCACAGTAGTGGCCAGAAAGCCGCTAGATGGCAATGCGTACCACAAAAGTGAAAGATATACCTACCAAACCAGACCAAACCCAACCGAAACAAACGTGAAATTGCTAAGCCTAGCTAGCAGAGACTTCCATTGCTAGCATCGGCAGAGCCCAGCAGAACGCATGAGGGCACTGTAGAGCGCGGAAATCCACCGAATAGCAGTGTATAGCACAAAAATCAGGGCCATCCCAACCAAACATAACCTAACCTAACCTAGCGGAACGTAAAATAACTCAACAGAATGAGACACGACCGCAATTCCTGGCATCACCAGAGGCCAGTAGAGTATAGTGGAGCAATGTAGAGCGCAGGAATCCACCGCATAGCAGTGTACAGCACGAAAGACGAAGATACCTTCTCATAATCTAATCAAACATGACATATCCATACGCAGCGTTACTCAGACTATGGTGCCGAGACCACTGCAGCTCGCATCCGCATAGCCAAGCAGAGTATACTAGAGTTCAGTACAGCGCAGGTATGCACAGAATTGTAGCGTATAGCACAAAAAGCCAAACCCACATTGTCCAAGCTTATCCCAACCTAACGAAAGCGAACGGAACATAGGTCAAACGAACGTAGATCGAATATTATTGCTGTCCTTCCCAGAGACAAGCAGAATATATTTGGGCACAGTAGAGCGCATATGTACACCGAATAGCTGTGTATAGCGCAAATGTAAGAGCTGTCCTTTCCTAGCTTAGCCAATCGTGGCACATCCGAATATAAACTTACTCAAATTAGCGTGACGAGACCGCAATTACTGTCCTCCTAAGGGCAAACCAGAGCACATTAGAGCGCAGTAGAGAGCGGCAATTCCCAGGATAGCAGTGTATAACACAAAAGTCGTAGCTATCCCGTTCAAACCTAAACTACCTAACTTGACAAAACGCATTCTAACTCAACCTAGCGTGCCAAAACAAATATTGCTGCCCTCTCAAGGGTCATACAGAACATATTAGAGGAGAGTAGCGCACAGGTATACATAGAATCGCAGTGCATGGCAGAAAAATCAAAGCTATCCTAACCTTACCAATGCTAACATAAACTAACCAAACGTAACCTGACTAAACCTGACGTGCCGCGGCCACAATTTCTGGCCTCCCCAGAGCAAAGCGGAGCATATTAGAGCACAGTAGGTCGTAGATGTCCAACGAAAAGCAGTATGTAGCACAAATGTCAAAGATACCTTGTCCTGACCTAACCAATCGTAACACCACCGAACGTAACCAAACTCAGCTAAACGTACCGCCACCGTTATCGCTGGCCTCGCCAGAGACAAGCAGCACATATTAGAGGAGAGTAGGTTGCAGAAGTCCATATAATCGCAGCTTACGGCAGAAAAGTCAAAGATAACCAAACCAAACCCAAACAAACGTAACCAAAACTATCGCAGCAAAACCCAACGCAACCTGCCGCGCCCACTATCGCTGCACTCTCTGGTGACTAGCACATTAGTGCAGAGCACAGTGGAGGGCAGGAGCCCACCGAATAACTGCGTATAGCTCGATAGCCAAAGCTACCCTAACCAAACATACCCTGATCTGACGCAACCAAACGCAACCTATCACAACACAACGTGCCACGAGCACTATCGCTAAACTCCCCAGAGCCGAGCAGAGTATACGAGAGCACAGTAGAGCGCAGAAACCCACCTAATATCTGTCCTTGCCAAGAAAGTCAAAGCTATCCAATCCTAACCCTAACACACATAACATAACCAAACGTAACCTAACTGTACCTAACACACCTGGACCACTATTGCTGGCATGCCCAGAGCCAACCACAACATATTAGAGTACAGCAGAGCGCAGAAATACATAGAGACGCAGTGTAGAGCCGAAAAGTCGAAGCTGTCCGTGCCTAACCATAGCTAACGTAACCTAACCGAACGTAGCCTATCTCAATTATACGTGCCGCGACTACAATTGCTGGACGACTCAGGGCC
The DNA here is from genome assembly GCF_001483705.2 of Eufriesea mexicana. Taxonomy (NCBI): domain Eukaryota; kingdom Metazoa; phylum Arthropoda; class Insecta; order Hymenoptera; family Apidae; genus Eufriesea; species Eufriesea mexicana. Next base: position 47,965 of record NW_016921186.1, read on the forward strand.
AAGCAGAATACAGTAGAGCACAGTGGAATGCAGAAGTCCACAGAATAACAGTGTATACCACAATAGTCAAATCTATCCTGACCTAACACAGACAAACGTAGCTTAACAAAACGTAGCATAGCCCAACCAGACCTGACGTGACAAATATCAGTGGACACCCCAGAGTCGAGCTGAGTATGGTAGAGCAACGTAGAGCGTAGGAATCCACCTAAGAGTAGTGTGTAGCACAAAAGTCAAGGATAACCTGTCCTATCCTAACCGAACCTAACATAACCAACCGCAACAAAGTGCAACGTAACGTGCCGTGACCACTATTGATGGAGTCCCCAGAGATAGGCAGATTATGATGGAGCACTGTAGGGCACAGGAGTCCATAGGATAGCCGTGTGAGCACAAAAGTCGATGCTGCATTTTCACAACCCAAAATAACCTAACCGGACCAAACGTCATCTGACTCTACCTAACGTGCCGCGACCAGTATTGTAGGCGTCCAGAGCGACAAGCAGATTATACTAGAGAACAGTAGAGAGTAGAAATCGACCGCACTGCAGCGAATAGCACAGAAGTCAAAGATATCCTGATCAAACCACAGCTAACCTGACCTAACCAAACGTAGAATGACGCAACCAAACTAGCCACGGCCACAGTTTAAAGCATCCCCAGAGCAAAGTAGGGCATGGCTGATCACAGTAGTGCGCAGAAATCCGCCGAATCGCGGTGAGAATAACAAATTTCAGAGCCGTCGTAGCCTAATCTTTCCAAACACAGCAGTACCAAGCGTATCATAACAAAACCTAACGCACCTGGACCACTACTGCTGACCTTCCCAGCCCAAGCAGAGCACACTAGAGCACAGAAGACTGCAGAAAGGCGACGCAAAGCTGCATAAAGCGCAAAAGGCAAACACACCCTATGCCAACCACACCAAGCCTAACCTAACCAAATGTAGCCTAAATCACTGTAACGTGTCGATACCACTATTGCAGGCCCTCCCAGATCCAAGCTGAACACATTAGAGCGCAGAAGAGAACAGGAACCCGCCGCACAGCTGTGTATAGCGCAAAAGTCGTAGCTAGCCCCTCCTAACATAAAAAATCGTAGCGTATGCGAACGTGACGTATCTCAGCCCAACGTGCTGCGACCACTGTTGCTGGCCACCTGAGAGTCGAGCATAGTATAGTCGTGCAGAGTGGAGCGCAGAAATTCACCCAATAAAAGTCTATGCCAAGAAAGTCAGAGCTATACAAACCTAACACAGACAAGCATACCATAACCAAACGTAACCTAACCAAAACTAACGTGCCGTGACCACTATTGCTGGCGTCCCCAGTGCCAAGCGGAACATTCCGGAGCACAGTAGAGCACAGAAATCAAGCGAACAGCATTGTGTACCACGAAAGACAAAGCTATGCAGACCTTACCCAGCCGAACGTAACCTATCCAAACGTAGTGTAACACAACCTAAGGTGCCGTGACCACTACTGCTGTCCACCTCAGAGACACGCGGAGCATATTAGAGCACAGTGGAGCGCAGAAAAGCACCGCATTCCAGTGTACGGCACAAAAGTCAAAGATATCCCAAACCAACCCGATAAAATCTAACCTAACCTAACCTAACCATACCTAGCCTAACATAACCTAACCTAACCTGACCTGACCTAACCTAACCTAACCTAACCTAGCCTAGCCTAACCTAACCTAACCTAACTTAGCCTGCCGAAACCGCTACTGCTGCCCCCCAGAACCAAGCAGGACATACTAGAGCACAGCAGAACGCAGAGGTACCCCAAACAGCAGTGCCCAGCACGAAAGTTAGAATTATCCTAACCAAACTTAGCCTACCCCAACCTAACCAAACGTAACAGTACTCAAGCTAACGTTCCGCGACCATTATTGCCGGAGTAGAATCGGAGTGTATATCAGAGAAGTCTAAGCTACCCAAGCCTAACCCGTGCCAACAGGACAACCCCAAGCATAGCCTAACCCAAAATGACGTGCCGCGGCAAATATTACTGTACTCCCCACGGGCAAGCCGAATGTCGTAGAGCACAGTAGAGCGTAGAAATCGACCGAATATCAGGTTGTACCACGAAAGTCATATCTATCCAAACCTAACCCAGACTATAGCAACGTAGCCAAACGTGGCCTAACCCAACATAGCGGCCCGTGACCACTATTCGTTGCCACACCAGAGTCGGACGCAGTGTAGTAGATCAACGTAGGGCGTAGAAATTCACCAAATAGCAGTGTATAGCACAAAAGTGTAAGCCATCCTCTCCTACCCTGATCATACTTAACGTAACCGAACGTAACATAGCTCATCCTAACGTGCCTAGAACACCATTGCTGCCCTCCCCAGGGCGAAGAAGGACGTATTAGTGGAGAGTGGAGCGCAGAAATCCGTAGAATCGCAGTGCATAGTACAATAGTCGAAGATACCCTATCCCAACGTAACCAAGCGTAACATAGCCTACAGCAACCTGGCTGAACATAAAGCACGACTACAACGATTACTGGCCTCCCCAGTGTCGAGCAGATTATAGTTGAGCACACTATAGCTTAGAAATTCGCCGAATATCAGAGTGCACAAAGAACGTCATATCTATCTAAACCTAGCCCAGCCTAAAATAACCAAATCAAATGAAGCCTAACAAGATCTAACATGCCGAGATCCTTTTTACTGGCCTCCCCAGAGCCAAGCAGAAAATACCGGAGCACAGTAGAGCGCAGAACTCCACCGCATTTCATTGTACGACACAAAAGTCAAAGATATCCTATACTAGCCGAAGCAAATCAAACCTAACCTAACCTAACCTAAACTAACGTAAACTTACCGAACCTAAAGTAACCTAACATAACAAATCCTAACGTGCCGCGACCACTATTGCTGGCCATCCCAGAGCCAAGAAGGACACACAAGTGGAAAATATTTTTCAAAAATCCGTAGAATCGCAGTTTGCATCAGAGAAGTCAAAGCTGCCCAAACCTAACCGAAACCGACGGAACATAAACAAACATAGCTTAACTCATCCTAACGAGCCGAGACCGCTATTGCTGTCCTCCCCAGAGACAAGCAGAACAAACTAATGGAGAGCAGAACGCAGAAATCCATAGAATCACGAAGTATATCAGAAGGGGCAAAGCTATCCGAACCAAAGCAAATCCAGCGGAACATAGCCAAACATAGCCCAACTCCACCTAACGTGTCGAGACCGCTTTTGCTCGACTCGCCAGAGCTTGTCAGGACATACCAGAGCACTGTAGAGCTCAGAAATCCACCCAATAGCAGTGTACATCGCGAAAGTGGAAGCCGTCCTAACCAAACATAGCGTAAACCAACCAAACCGAACGTAAGCTGTCTCAACGCAACGTGCCGAGGCCACTATTACTGGCCTTCCGAGAGCGAAGCTGAATATATTGAATCACTGTAGGGCGCAGAAATCTACCCAATGGCAGACTATAACGCGAAGGTCAAAGCTTTCTTCTCCTAACCTAACCAACCGTAATATAACCGAACCTAACATAATTCATCATAGCGTTCCGCGACCACTATTTCTGGACTCCGCTGAGCCATGAAGAACACGTTAGTGGAGAGTAGAGCACAGAAATCCATAGAATCGCCGTGGATATCAGAAGAGTCAAAGCTGCCCAAACCTATCCCAAACTAACAGAACATGGCCAAACATAGCCTAACTCGAACTAACGTGACACGACCGCTATTGTTCCGCCCCCCCCCCCCCCCCCCCCCACAGCCTAAAAGTTAAAGCTCTCCTACCAAATTTACCCTAGCCCGACCTATCGGAACGAAACCTGACAGAACATAACGTACCGAGACCACTTTTGCTGGCTTTCCCAGGGCCCAGCAGGGCAGACTAGATCACAGTAGAGCACAGAAATCTTCCGAACAGCTGCGTACAGCGCAAAAGTTAAAGCTATCCTAACCAAACGATTCCATACCCAGCCTAACCGAACGTAACTGGACTCATCATAACGTGCCGAGACCACAATTGCTGGCATTGCAAGAGGCATGCTGCAAATATTAGAGCACTGTAGGGCGTAGATATCCACATAATAGTAGACTACAGCACTAAAGTCAAAGCAATCCTCTCCCTACCTGACCAATGGTAACATAACCAAAAGTAACCACATTCAACGTAGCGTGCCGCTGTCACTACTGCTGTCCTCCACAGAGTCAAGCGGAACACATTAGTGGAGAGTAGAAAGCAGAAATCCATATAATCAAAGTGTACATCAGAAAAGTCAATGCTACAAATCCCTAACCCAAACGAACGGAACATAACCAAGCATAACATGACTCAGCCTAACACGCCAAGACCGCTCTTATTGCCCCCCCCCCAGAGCCATGATGAATGTACTAAAGCGCTGTAGGGGGCAAAAATCCACCTAATAGCGGACCATAGCACTGAAGTCGAAGCTATACTCTCCTAACCTAGCCAACCGTAACATAAACAAACGTAACATAACTCAACCTAACGTGCAGACACGGCTATTGGTGCCCTCCCCAGAGCCAAAATGGATATACTAGAGCTCAGTTGAACGCAGAAATCCAGAAAACTACAGTGTGCAGCACAAAATTTGAACCTATCCTGACCAAACGTAGCCAAACTCAACCGGACCGTACGTAACATGACACAACATAACGTGCAGAGACCACGATTGCAGGCCTTCCACAGGCAAGCGGAAAATATTACAGCACTGTAGGGAGCAATGGTCCACCTAATAGCATACAGTAGCACTAAAATCAAAGTCATCCTCTCCTAACATAACAGACCGCATCATGACCAATCGCAACCGAACCTTACCTAACGTGCGGCGATCACTATTGCGGGCCTCCACTGAGTCTAGAGGAACACGTTCGTGGAAAGTAGAGCGCAGAAATCCATACAATCGCAGCGTATATCCGAAAAGACAATGCTACCCATACCTAACAAGAACAAACGAAAAATAACCAATCATAGTCTGTCTCTACCTAGCACGCAGAGACCTCTATTGATGTCCTCCCCAGAGCCAAGCACGACATACTCAAGCGCAGTAGAGCGCAGGAATCCACCGAACAGCTGTGTACAGCACAAAGTTATAGCTATCCAAACCAGACATATCCTACCTCAACATAACCGAACATAACCTGACAAAACATAACGTGCCGAGACCACCACTGCTGACCTTCCCAGAGTCAAGATGAAAATATTAGAGCACTGCATGGCGCAAGAATCCACATAATAGCATACCGCAGCACTAGGGCAAAGCAATCGCCTCCTAACCTAACCAACTGCAACATGACCAAACCTAACATAACTCAAACTAACGTGCCGCGACCAGTATAGCTGGCCACCCCAGAGCGAACCAGAACATACTGAAGCATACTAGAGCTCAGAGGTCCACCGAGTAGCAGTGTATAGCACGAAAGTGAATGCTATCCTAACCGAAATTAATCTTCCTAACCTATCCAAACGCAACTTGACGAAAGCTATCGAGCCGCGATCGTTACTGCTCTCCTCCACAGAGTGGAGCAGAGTATAGTAGAGCAATGTAGAGCGCAGAAATCCGACAAGTAGCAGTGTATGTTGCAAAAGACAAGGATACCCTGACCTAACCCGGCCAAGCCTGACCTAACCTAACGTAGCGTAGCTGAACGTAATGTGCCGAGACCACAGCTCCTGGCATCCCCAGATCCAATCAGAATAGAGTAGAGCGCAGTAGATCACAGAAATCCACCGAAAAACGGTGTACAGCACTAAAGTCAAAGCTACCTTGACCAAACATATCCCATCCTAACACAGCTAAACGTAATCTATCTCAGAATAAAACCTTCCAAAACGTAACTTAAGCAAACATAGCTAAACTCAACATAACGTGCCGTGACCACTACTGCTGGCCATCGGAGAGCCCAGCAGAATATGCTAGAGCACAGTGGAGCGCAGATGTCTAGCGCATTGCAGTGAACAGCACAAGCCGTAGATACCCTAGCATAACCTGATGCAACCTAACCTAACCAGACGTAGCATAACTCAACATAACGTGCCGTAACCAATGCTCCTGGCCTCCCCGTACCCTACCAGAAGATAGTAGGGCACAGTGTACCACAAAAATCCACCGAACAACAGTGTATGGCACGAAAACGGAAGCTGTCCTTACCATATATAGCCTAACCTGACCTAACCAATCTTAACATAGCTCAACATAACGTGTCGTGGCCGCTATTGCTCGTGACCCCAGAGTTGAGCAGAGTATAATAGAGAAATGTAGAGCGCAGGAATCCACCGAATAGCAGTATGTAGCACAAAAGTCAAAGATAACCTAACCCAACATGACCTAATCTAATCTATCCGTGCGCGGTATTGCTCTACATAACATGCTGTGACCATTGCTCCAGGCCTTCCCTGAGTGAAGCACAATATAGTAGAGTACAGTAGATCACAGAAATACACCGTATAACAATGTATACCACGAAAGACAGAGCTATCCTAACAATGCTTACCCTAACGTAACATAACCTAACGTAACATAGCTCAACCTGACGTGCCGCGAACACTATCACTGGCCACCCCAGAGACAAGCGGAGCATATTATGGCAGATTAGAGCGCAGAAGCCCGCCGATTAGCGGTATAAAGCACAAAACACGAAGTAGAATATCATAACCTAGCCAAACGTAACACAACCGAACGTGACATAAATCAACCTAACATAGCGAAACCAATATTTCCGGCCCCCACAGGGAAGAGAAGAATCCTCAGGACCACTGTAGTGCGCAGAAACCCACCGCATTGCAGTGAACAGCACTAGAGTCGGAGATGTCCGAACCTAACCTAACCAAACGTACCATAACTGAACCT